>NW_021702311.1:0-1416 GCF_005190385.1 Monodon monoceros
GAAAGGAATTTCACATCAGATGCTTGGAAAGTTAAAAACAACAACAAACAAACGCAGATGTGGAATTAAAGACATGGAGTAATTAAGAACCTATATGTGGAGTGATTCAGACCTGAGTTCACATCTGGAGCAAGCTACTCAATCTTGCTGAGCTTCAAGTTTCTTTAAAGGAAACAGCGTGGAAGATGATATCCACATGTAACTTGTGGTACACATGAAGGAGGGTAGTACAGTATATGATGACTGGCACATCCTATGCATTTTCTAAAACTACTAGTAGTACTATTATTATTGTTACTTATTATACAATTTATTGTAGAAATTAACAGGAAGAGTATTAATAAATGTTAATACAGTGCTAAGTGTCACATTTATGATCTCAACTAATTATTTGTTGATTCAACAAACATTCCACATATCAGAAAATAACCTGCTAGTATATATATACATATATATATTTTTTTTTACAGAAGAAAAGAAACCCTGAGGCTTAGAAAGTGTAAATAATGTACCAAAAGTCACTCATTTAAGAGGTAATGGAATATTATTCAGCCTTAAAAAAATGAAGGAGATCCTTTCATTTGTGACAATATAGATGAAACAGGAGTGCATTATGCTGATGAAATAAGCCAGACAGGATAAATACGAATGATATCATTTATATATGGAATATAAAAAGAAAAAAAGCCACACTCATAGAAACAGAGTAGAAAACTGGTTGCCAGGGGCTGGGGTGTGGGTGGGAAAAAGAGGGGAAGACTGGTAAAAGGGTACAAACTTTCAGCTGCAGGATGAGGATCTACTGTATAACATAGTTACTACAGTCAATAATACTGTATTGTATAACTAACATTTTCTGAGAGAATAGAACTTAAGTGTTCTAACCAAAAAAAGAAAAAAAGGAAAAAGGTGTCATGAGCTGTTAGATGTATTAATTAACGTGATGGGAGGGATCCTTTTACAACGCATATGTGTATCAAATCATCATGATATACTCTTTGACTATCTTACAATTTTGTCAGTTATACCTCAATAAAACAGAAAAAAAAGAGGTAATAAAGATGAGACTCCAATCCAGGATTATCCTGCTCAAAAAACTACACTCTTAACCATTACAATATAGTATCCATCCATATGTTGTAACTATAAAATGCTTAACACAAAGGAAACGTTAAATAAATGGTATTTATTCTAACTCTAATGCTTACTAGATATTAGTTATGTGGTACGCTTTACTTCTAACTACAAGGGTATAAGGTGCAAATTCTTGCTACAGAACATAAAAGCCCCTGTGGTACCCTGTAGGATAAACACAGTACCTGTAAATCTCTCATCTCTCAACCCAGGGTCTCCTCAAGTTGGAGGTCTTTTTACCCCCTTTATAATGTGGGAATAATGCCTTTCCCACATTTGCAC
>NW_021702312.1:0-15980 GCF_005190385.1 Monodon monoceros
TCCATACAAATTGTGAAATTTTTTGTTCTAGTTCTGTGAAAAATGCCAGTGGTAGTTTGATAGGGATTGCATTGAATCTGTAGATTGCTTTGGGTAGTCGAGTCATTTTCACAATGTTGATTCTTCCCATCCAAGAACATGGTATATCTCTCCATCTATTTGTATCATCTTTAATTTCTTTCATCAGTGTCTTATAATTTTCTGCATACAGGACTTTTGTATCCTTAGGTAGGTTTATTCCTAGATATTTTATTCTTTTTGTTGCAATGGTAAATGGGAGTGTTTTCTTGATTTCACTTTCAGATTTTTCCTCATTAGTGTATAGGAATGCCAGAGGTTTCTGTGCATTAACTTTGTATCCTGCTACTTTACCAAATTCATTGATTAGCTCTAGAAGTTTTCTGGTAGCATATTTAGGATTCTCTATGTATACTATCATGTCATCTGCAAACAGTGACAGCTTTACTTCTTCTTTTCCGATTTGGATTCCTTTTATTTCCTTTTCTTCTCTGATTGCTGTGGCTAAAACTTCCAAAACTATGTTGAATAAGAGTGGTGAGAGTGGGCAACCTTGTCTTGTTCCTGATCTTACTGGAAATGCTTTCAGTTTTTCACCATTGAGGATGATGTTTGCTGTGGGCTTGTCATATATGACCTTTATTATGTTGAGGAAAGTTCCCTCTATGCCTACTTTCTGCAGGGTTTTTATCATAAATGGGTGTTGAATTTTGTCGAAAGCTTTCTCTGCTTCTATTGAGATGATCATACGGTTTTTCTCCTTCAGTTTGCTAACATGGTTTATCACATTGATAGATTTGCGTATATTGAAGAATCCTTGCATTTCTGGAATAAACCCCACTTGATCATGGTGTATGATCCTTTTAATGTGCTGTTGGATTCTGTTTGCTAGTATTTTGTTGAGGATTTTTGCATCTATGTTCATCAGTGATATTGGCCTGTAGTTTTCTTTCTTTGTGACATCCTTGTCTGGTTTTAGTATCAAGGTGATGGTGGCCTCGTAGAAGGAATTTGGGAGTGTTCCTCCCTCTGCTATATTTTGGAAGAGTTTCAGAAGGATAGGTGTTAGCTCTTCTCTAAACGTTTGATAGAATTTGCCTGTGAAGCCATCTGGTCCTTGGCTTTTGTTTGTTGGAAGATTTTTAATCACAGTTTCAATTTCAGTGCTTGTGATTGGTCTGTTCATATTTTCTATTTCTTCCTGATTCAGCCTTGGCAGGTTATGCATTTCTAAGAATTTGTCCATTTCTTCCAGATTGTCCATTTTATTGGCATAGAGTTGCTTGTAGTAATCTCTCATGATTTTTTTTATTTCTGCAGTGTCAGTTGTTACTTCTCCTTTTTCATTTCTAATTCTATTGATTTGAGTCTTCTCCCTTTTTCTCTTGATGAGTCTGGCTAATGGTTTATCTATTTTGTTTATCTTCTCAAAGAACCAGCTTTTAGTTTTATTGATCTTTGCTATCGTTTCCTTCATTTCTTTTTCATTTATTTCTGATGTGATTTTTATGATTTCTTTCCTTCTGCTAGCTTTGGGGGTTTTTTGTTCTTCTTTCTCTAATTGCTTTAGGTGCAAGGTTAGGTTGTTTATTCGAGATGTTTCCTGCTTCTTAAGGTGGACTTGTATTGCTATAAACTTCCCCCTTAGAACTGCTTTTGCTGCATCCCATAGGTTTTGGGTCGTTTTGTCTCCATTGTCATTTGTTTCTAGGTATTTTTTTTATTTCCTCTTTGATTTCTTCAGTGATCACTTCATTATTAAGTAGTGTATTGTTTAGCCTCCATGTGTTTGTATTTTTTACAGAACTTTTTCTCTAATTGATATCTAGTCTCATGGCGTTGTGGTCAGAAAAGATACTTGATACAATTTCAATTTTCTTAAATTTACCAAGGCTTGATTTGTGACCCAAGATATGATCTATCCTGGAGAATGTTCCATGAGCACTTGAGAAAAATGTGTATTCTGTTGTTTTTGGATGGAGTGTCCTATAAATATCAATTAAGTCCATCTTGTTTAATGTATCATTTAAAGCTTGTGTTTCCTTTTTTATTTTCATTTTGGATGATCTGTCCATGGTGAAAGTGGGGTGTTAAAGTCCCCTACTATGAATGTGTTACTGTCGATCTCCCCTTTTATGGCTGTTAGTATTTGCCTTATGTACTGAGGTGCTCCTATGTTGGGTGCATAAATATTTACAATTGTTATATCTTCTTCTTGGATCGATCCTTGATCATTATGTAGTGTCCTTCTTTGTCTCTTTTAATAGTCCTTATTTTAAAGTCTATTTTGTCTGATATGAGAATTGCTACTCCAGCTTTCTTTTGGTTTCCATTTGCATGGAATGTCTTTTTCCATCCCCTTACTTTCAGTCTGTATGTGTCTGTAGGTCTGAAGTGGGTCTCTTGTAGACAGCATATATAAGGGTCTTGTTTTTGTGTCCATTCAGCCAATGTCTGTCTTTTGGTGGGAGCATTTAGTCCATTTACATTTAAGGTAATTATCGATATGTATGTTCCTATTCCCATTTTCTAAATTGTTTTGGGTTCGTTATTATAGGTCTTTTCCTCCTCTTGTGTTTCTTATCTAGAGAAGTTCCTTTAGCATTTGTTGTAAAGCTCGTTTGGTGGTGCTGAACTCTCTCAGCTTTTGCTTGTCTGTAAAGGTTTTAATTTCTCCATCAAATCTGAATGAGATCCTTGCTGGGTAGAGTAGTCTTGGTTGCAGGTTTTTCTCCTTCATCACTTTCAGTATGTCCTGCCACTCCCTTCTGGCTTGTAGGGTTTCTGCTGAGAGATCAGCTGTTAACCTTATGGGGATTCCCTTGTGTGTTATTTGTTGTTTTTCCCTTGCTACTTTTAATATGCTTTCTTTGTATTTAATTTTTGACAGTTTGATTAATATGTATCTTGGCGTATTTTTCCTTGTATTTATCCTATATGGGACTCTCTGTGCTTCCTGGACTTGATTAACTATTTTCTTTCCCATATTAGGGAAGTTTTCAACTATAATCTCTTCAAATATTTTCTCAGTCCCTTTCTTTTTCTCTTCTTCTTCTGGAACCCCTATAATTCGAATGTTGGTGCGTTTAATGTTGTCCCAGAGGTCTCTGAGACTGTCCTCAGTTCTTTTCATTCTTTTTTCTTTATTCTGCTCTGCAGTAGTTATTTCCACTATTTTATCTTCCAGGTCACTTATCCATTCTTCTGCCTCAGTTATTCTGCTATTGATCCCATCTAGAGTACTTTTAATTTCATTTATTGCATTGTTCATCATTGCTTGTTTCATCTTTATTTCTTCTAGGTCCTTGTTAACTGATTCTTGCATTTTGTCCATTCTATTTCCAAGATTTCAGATCATCCTTACTATCATTATTCTGAATTCTTTTTCAGGTAGGCTGCCTATTTCCTCTTCATTTGTTAGGTCTGGTGCATTTTTATCTTGCTCCTTCATCTGCTGTGTGTTTTTCTGTCTTCTCATTTTGCTTATCTTACTGTGTTTGGGGTCTCCTTTTGGCAGGCTGCAGGTTCGTAGTTCCCGTTGTTTTTGATGTCTGTCTCCAGTGGCTAAGGTTGTTTCAGTGGGTTGTGTAGGCTTCCTGGTTGAGGGGACTAGTGCCTGTGTTGTGGTGGATGAGGCTGGATCTTGTCTCTCTAGTGTGCAGGTTCACGTCTGGTGGTGTGTTTTGGGGTGTCTGTGGACTTATTATGATTTTAGGCAGCCTCTCTGCTAATGGGTGGGGTTGTGTTCCTGTTTTGCTAGTTGTTTGGCATAGGTTGTCCAGCACTGTTGCTTGCTGGTCGTTGAGTGAAGCTGGGTTCTGGTGTTAAGATGGAGGTCTCTGGGAGATTTCCGCCGTTTAATATTATGTGGAGCTGGGAGGCCTCTTGTTGACCAGTGTCCTGAAGTTGGCTCTCCTACCTCAGAGGCAGAGCCCTGACTCCTGGCTGGAGCACCAAGAGCCTTTCATCCACACGGCTCAGAATAAAAGGGAGAAAAAGTAGAGAGAATTAGTAGAAGTATGAGGAAAGAAAGAAGGAAAGGAGGAAAGGAAGGAAGGAAGAAAGAAGCAAAGAAGGAAAGAGAGGAGGTAGGGAGGGAGGGAGGAAGGAAGGAAGGAGGGAGGGAAAGAAGGAAAAAAGACAGAAAGAAAGAAGATACAGTAAAAATAAAATAAAGTATAATATAGTTATTGAATTAAAAATTATTTAGAAAAAAAAAGAAGGGACGGATAGAACCTTAGGACAAATGTTGGAAGCAAAGCTATACAGAGAAAATCTTACACAGAAGCATACACATACACCCTCACAGAAAGAGGTAAAGGGGGAAAAATCATAAATCTTGCTCTCAGAGACCACCTCCTCAATTTGGGGTGATTCATTGTCTAAAGGAGGGAAGGAAGGAAGGAAAGAAAGAAAGAACGAAGGTAAAGTATAATAAAGTTATTACAATTAAAATTAATTATTAAGAAAAGAAATTAAAAAAAGAAAACATGGACGGATAGAGCCCTAGGACAAATGGTGGAAGCAAGAGTATACAGACAAGATCTCACACAGAAGCATACACGTACACATTCACAAAAAGAGGAAAAGGGAAAAAAATCATAGATCTCGCTCCTAAATTCCACCTCTTCAATTTGGGATCATTCCTTGTCTATTCAGGTATTCCACAGATGCAGGGTATATCAAGTTGATTGTGGAGCTTTAATCCGCTGCTTCTGAGGCTGCTGGGAGAGATTTCCCTTTCTCTTCTTTGTTCTCACAGCTCACAGGAGCTCAGCTTTGGATTTGGCCCTGCCTCTGCGTGTAGGTCGCTGGAGGGCGTCTGTTTTTTCCTCAGACAGGACGGGGTTAAAGAAGCCGCTGTTTCGGGGGCTCCAGCTCACTCAGGCCGGGGGGAGGGAGGGGCACTGCGTGCGGGGCGGGCCTGCGGCGGCAGAGGCCGGCGTGACGTTTCTCCAGCCTGAGGCGCGCCGTGCGTTCTCCCGGGGAAGTTGTCCCTGGATCCCGGGAACCTGGCAGTGGCGGGCTGCACAGGCTCCGCGGAAGAGGGGTGTGGCGAGTGACCTGTGCTCACACACAGGCCCCTTGGTGGCGGCAGCAGCAACCTTAGCGTCTCCCGCCCGTCTCTGGGGTTCGCGCTTTTAGGTGCGGCTCGCGCCCGTCTCTGGGGTTCGCGCTTTTAGCTGCGGCTCGCGCCCGTCTCTGGAGTTCCTTTAAGCAGCGCTCTTAAACCCCTCTCCTCGCACACCAGGAAACAAAGAGGGAAGAAAAAGTCTCTTGCCTCTTCGGCAGGTTCAGGCTTTTCCCCGAAATCCCTCCCGGCTAGTCGTGGTGCACTAATCCCTTCAGGCTATGTTCAAGCCGCCAACCCCAGTCCTCTCCCTGCGCTCTGTCCGAAACCGAAACCCGAGCCTCAGCTTGCAGCCCCGCCCGCCCCGGCGGGTGAGCAGACAAGCCTCTCGGGCTGGTGAGTGCCGGTCGGCATCGATCCTCTGTGCGGGAATCTCCCCGCTTTGCCCTCCGCACCCGTCGCTGTGCACTCCTCCGCGGTACCGAAGCTCCCTCCTCCGCCTCCCGCAGTCTCCGCCCGCGAAGGGGCTTCCTAGTGTGTGGAAACTTTTCCTCCTTCACAGCTCCCTGCCACTGGTGCAGGTGCCGTCCTTATTCTTTTGTCTCTGTTTTTTCTTTTGCCCTACCCAGGTACGTGGGGAGTTTCTTGCCTTTTGGGAGGTCTGAGGTCTTCTGCCAGCCTTCAGTAGGTGTTCTGTAGGAGTTGTTCCACGTGTAGATGTATTTCTGGTGTATCTGTGGGGAGGAAGGCGATCTCCGCGACTTACTCTTCCGCCGTCTTCAAGGTCCCCCCCCCATTTTCTTCTTGAACTTGCATTTTAAATACACTATGTGCCCTAAGAGCATATCTACATAGTCAAAGCAAAATCTTAGTTATAAGATTTTTATCCTAATTTCTAATAGTTCCCAAATTCCCATTTAGTATCAACTTCAGACAGTTTCTTGATGTCATTTTGAGGTTGAAGAAAATATTGTTTACTTTTTCTCGGTTAGAATAAATACTGTTAAAATATACTCCTAGAAAGGAAAGGAAAGTTGATCCTATTTGAAGAAAGGCAATATCCATACATGAGAAAAACACAAAACATTTATGAAGCAAAGTAAAACTATGTGAGTATAGTGTCAGCGGAACCTGATTCTACTCTAAATTTATTAGTAAATTGGTGGTTTGGTCATCCATTTAAGTCTATAAAACAAAGACTAAAATAATATATGTGTGGTTCCCTACATATAAATGATTGTATTATTCTGATATTATATAAACATAATATAATGAAAACTATACTAACTCAAATTTAAGGGGGTGGTAACGAAGACTCTCTCCTTGGCAAACTTTAATCATGTTCCTCAAAGCATCAATTTTGACTAGGCTTCGACCTTGGTCTTTGTCCTTTCCTTGGGCTGTCCGTCCAGTCTTAGCAAAGGATCCTGCTAAGTCATCCCCCACCACCCTTGATATCTGACCCACCACCCTTGATATCTGATCAAGTTCCTCATCCCCCACTTTTTTTGTGTGTGTGTGTGGTATGCGGGCCTCTCACCGTTGTGGCCTCTCCCCTTGCGGAGCACAGGCTCCGGACGCGCAGGCTCAGCGGCCATGGCTCACGGGCCCAGCCGCTCCGCGGCATGTGCGATCTTCCCAGACCGGGGCACGAAACTGTGTCCCCTGCATCGGCAGGCAGACTCTCAACCACTGCGCCACCAGGGAAGCCCCATCCCCCACTTTTGATGTATAAATGTTTGCAAGAATCCTATTAGGCCAGTTTAGCAAGAATCCTCTACACTAAGTATTCCCTTTTAGTGATTTTCCATGCACTGACCTTCTTATTATGTTCATTGCATATAAATCCCCACCTATGTTTGCTGTATTCAGATTTGAGCACAATCTCTCTCCCCTATTGCGATAGTCATGACCCCTGCTGCAATTGTCTTAAAGTCTTCCTTACCATCTTTAATAAGTGTCAGAATAATTTTGCTCTTTAACAGTAGCTAATGTCGAGAGCGTTCAGCGAGGGAGTAGCAAGTAAGAAATCCTGATTTTTATGCCAAATGTTTTCTATAGCATAGAATTCACACTCTAAAACTTAGTTTAATATCTTCAATAAAGACCATCCGATTTCCCCCCTTGATTTTTTTACAAAACTGAAAATCCAGTGTCACATCCCATCCTATCTATAAAGTATCTTAAATTAAATTTTCCACTGCCATAATATTTTCTAAAATGTTGCCCCTTTCAAACATTGTAAGTAATTTTAATAATAATTATAGTTTAACCATTGGCTAAGCTAAGAATTTTAGATAAATATTTAATTTGGCCAAGTCTCCTTCTGGGTCTGAATTTCCATTTTCTTATATGTGAAATGATGGGGTGAAGGGCTCGGATAAAATTATTCCTGTAATTCATTCATTTGAACTCTGAAACTTAGTGACTTTGTAGACAAATAAAAAATACTCCTAAAAAAGGATGTTTCTTCTACGGAGAGGTCTGGAGTCAGGAGATATAAAACCCTTCTGCAACTTAACATATGTAGCTGGCAGAGAGAAAAAGTCAGGAATATATATTTTTTGTAAGCGATTTGTTTAAAATAAACAAATACAGCTGTGTGCAAGGTGACAGCTTTTTCACAAATCATCTGAAAATTGGGGAAATTTTGAACTAACTGAGTAGTCAGCTTACAACTAGATTTGTTCTGGCTTCAAAGAAATAAAAGGGCTCTGGAGTTAGGTGTGGGTTAGAGGGAGAGAAAAAATGTTAATTCTGCCTTTGGAACTAAAAGCTACTTCATTCTAGGTTTATTTCCTTTACCCATGTGCATTACTGTTTAGAATGGAGCCTTTTGTCTTAAAATATCAAATTCTTATCAATATTTTGTCATAACTACCAAAGCAGTACAAGAAGTAAAATCAAAACAAGAATATAAATTTTATGTATACTAATATGGTTATATTATTTATTCCCCTTGAAACTAATCACAGAATTACTGAAAACACAATTACATGTGAAGTGTAATAAGTAATAAGAATGACAATTTGAGAGATGTATCTGAAGTTATACAGCTACTGCTTATTGTACCCTTCCTAGTAGTCAGCTTTCAGGTCTGTACACTTTATCCAACTGGTATGTAATTGTGGTGCTTTTAGATTGTGAATAATAGGATTTTTACCAATGAAATGAATCATCTCAATAAATTATTTTTTGGTTATTATTAAACAAAAATGAAATTGATCAACATGGTCAACTACTTAATCCTAACACAACTCCCCAGTGACTTTGGGCTATTAAATACACACAGACATACAGACACATACACACACAGCACGTATACATCTCAAACCTAGCATCAAAGAATTATTGACATCAGTGAGGATATTCAGAACCATAGGTTGTGAGTTGCCACTGAAATTGCAAAACCAATTATGAAACAGTTTTAATCAATGAAGTCATGTTGAAAGAAATACAAAAACTACTAAGAACTATTTCAAGGTAGTTACTGTTTATTTGGATAAATAACCTAGATAATTATTCAAAAAAGCTGATATACAATATAGTTGCAGAAATAATGGACACATAATTATCATTTAATATATATTTCTTCTTTAGAATATATGCTCAATTCTTTTTTTTTAACTTTTTATTTTATATTGGAGTGCAGTTGATTAGCAATGTTGTGTGTTTCAGGTGTATAGCAAAATGATTCGGTTATACATATACGTGCACATGCATGCTCAATTCTAAAGGTCAGATTTTTCATTCTTTAAGATTTGTCTTTAAGGAAAATAATTCAAATATGAACTCTTGAAGACAAAGGAGATTGGTTATTTGTCACATGAAAATACAAAACAACTTGTTTGCCCATAGAATATGATTAACATAAATACTTGATGTCTTAGTCCTTTTGAGCTGCTGTAACAGAATACCATAAACTGGGTGGCTTATAAACAACAGAAATTCATTTCACATAGTTCTGGGGGCCTAGAAGCCCAAGATCAAGATGCCAACAGATTCGGTGTCTGGTGAGGGCCTGCCTCATGGTTCATAAAAGCCTGTTTTATTTTTTGTTTCTTTTGGCTGTGTCATCACATGATGATGTGCGGGAACTAACTGGGATTTTTTTTTATATGGACACTAATCCTATGCATGAGTGTTTGGTTTCACAATGTCCAAGATCTTACTGATATATCCTAAATTTGAATAAGTAATGTCTCTGCTACACATGCTCCTGACATTAGAGATTTGAAAGTATCTATTAAGTTTTTGGATTGAAGTTCCTCAAACAGTACTGTCTCTCTGATTCTAGCTAACAGAGAAGATAGTCTCAGAAAAGTAATTCCTGAACTCAGCAGCTTAGGGAAGCAGTGAGGATGAAAAGAAATCTTGATAATTTTCCTCCGTTTTCTCCTTCTAAAGCTTGTATCCGAGATTTTGCAGTTGGTTTGTCATCATATAATACATGGCATTCTGTCTTGTTTTCCTCTTATGGCACTTTAAAGACCGGATTATCTCTTCATAACATGGTATCTTTTTTTTTTTTTTTTTGCGGTATGCAGGCCTCTCACTGTTGTGGCCTCTCCCGTTGCGGAGCACAGGCTCCGGACGCGCAGGCCCAGCGGCCATGGCTCACGGGCCCAGCCGCTCCGCGGCATGTGGGATCTTCCCGGACCGGGGCACAGAACCTGCCTCCCCTGCATCAGCAGGCGGACTCCCAACCACTGTGCCACCAGGGAAGCCCCCATAACATGATATCTTAAATGTATGAATTTATCCGGTCTAAAAATTTTGTAGTTTGCCTCATAAGCACTGTATATTTTTCAAAACCAAACTACATTTAAATAATGTCTTTCTCTGGAAAGTTGAAACTCCTATGAATTTATGAACATCATAAATTACTTAAAAATACTGAGGTACACCTATGATAACTAATTTTTGCAAATTGAAAGGCCATTAAAAACCTCAAAGCAATTTCTGAATAATATGTTTTATTACATGTTTTCTTTCATTTATATATTAAAATTTTTATTTTATAATTTTGTATTCAAATTTTTTAAAATAGAGTCATCCAAATAAAGTCTACATGTTAAATTATGGTCTTTGTATTAGTTAAATAGATAATTCTACTTTCTAACCATATGAAAAATTGTATATATAAGCAGTCTGACTTATTGGCAATCAATGTTATCAATGCATCAACCCAATCCTGAATCCAGCAGATAGTATTTTGCATCTTTAATCATATACAAAATATTATAGTCCACTGAATAACCAACTACTTTGGTTAAAGCTCTCTACCTACATAAGAAAATGTGAAAATTCAAAATCTTGTCCATTAGTAGGTTTATAATTTCTTGATAATTATTAACACGTCTATTCGCAGTCAGTGTAAGGCTTCTAAGAGCAATTGTCTTCATTTTCTGTCTTTAAGTTCCTTCAGGTGTTTTCCACAAAATTTCCTTTAACACCCTTACACTGTACGTCACCAGGAACAGAACTTATACCACAAACAGATTTCTTACTGGCTCTTAAATAATTCATCAAAGGGTAGCAACTGCTAGTCACTATGAAGATGGCAGATGTGGAGCCACATGGTAACTGGTGAAAAAAACTCCGCATTTCATTTGTCCTTGATGGTAACTATGGTTCTGTTTGAATAAAAGTCCCACACAAGGATTTCATTTTCTATGAGACATTTTATTGATATCAATAGGCTACCCACTAATATAAATTAAAATCTGTGAAAAGGTTTCTAAACCTGTGTCATAACTGTGCAGATATCTGTAAGAAAATCTCACTGCTTTACAGTTTGCCTCAAATATAATCATTGGAATCATTGGATACGAAATGGTGTAAATATGTTTATTATATTTGCTTTTATTTTCATTCCAAGTTACATTTTGGGGCTAAAATATACATATTTTAATTGTTCTTTAAGTAAGACCTAATTTCATATGGAAAGAAAGGGAAAGGGAGAGACAGAGGGAAACTATAAAATTTTACCCAGTCATTTATTTAATTATCTCCAACCCCCTCCAGTGTCCAGAAGAAAAGCATGTATCGCAGGCACTCTTATAATCTTTTATAGTGACAAGCTTTTAATTTTTTTTGGATGCAGAAGAACACAGTTCTTTTTGTTTTTTGTGTGAATTTACCTTAGATGAAGAGCAATCTATGCTTCAGATGTCTAGTATAACAATAATGTGCATAAAATTATTAAGGCAGAATAAACTTTTAATGGTTTAATATTGTCTTCATATTGAAATTTAGACTTAATAGTTTTTATTTTTATTCTAGAAAGAAAATGCTCTATCAACAAGTTTAGATGGATTTGAAACAATCCCCAAATCTACAAAATTGTGGACTATTATTTAAAGTATATAATACCCCCTGGTTCACAAAGCAGAGGTCATAAAATAATTTTCAAGCTGCATTGTAATATTCCATCATAAATATTTATTGATAATTTAAGAAAAGTTGCATTGTACTAGTGCTGGGTTTTAAACTGGTATATAGATGCCCTTTGCTTAAACTAGGTTGGGAGTCTCAAAAGATATAATTTATAAAACTGTCCTGTAATAGAATTGCCAGAACTGAAACAGAAAAAGGAAGACCAAAGTTTGAACAGAAAGACTTGTGATATAAAAACTTTCTTTCTATACTATGTTGGTAAATAAAGCTTCTAAAACAGATTTTGATTATTCTTTAATCACATCAGCAGTCTAGAGACACTGTGTCTAAATCCAGGGAGTGCCTTAACATTCTCTAGGCAAAGAGTAAATTGAACTCTGCATCAGGTCCCTAACAGATGGATGTGGGCTGTCATACATTATGGCAGAATCAATGCCATTTGGCTCTGTCACTTTCTAGGCAATAAATATAGATTCCTTTTGCAAGTGATGCTTATCTAGGATACTTTATTCTTTCAGCTATAAGTGGAAACCATCCTATTAAATATTTATTTTACAACTTACAAAATAGGTTGTTTGAAAGAGCTAATAAAAAAAAAGAAACCTGGCCTTCCAGGAACAATATATTCACATTTTATTTGATTTCACTTGGGGAAGTAATAAAATATCCTTGCCCAGTTTTCATCAGGGATTCAACCCAGACTGTTGCAGTAAAGACACATAAGAAAGTATCTACATGATGGCATCTGGAAATGCTCCGGACAAAATCTTTTATAATACACAATCCATCTGGCACTTGCCTGGGAGGAAAGCTTCAAAGAGACCAGAATATAGCCCAAATGTTCTCTCAAGTGACACCCAAAGCGATCTGCAAACACATTTGGTGTATCTTTGCTTGAGTGAAACTTTTATTCAAGTTGGTATCTGCTGGTATGAAATTTCTTTATTTTTCTTTTAGCAGATTGTTCTATTTATGAAATTTTAGCCTACAACCTCATCTATTTGTCTAAGTTTTAGCCTCTACTCTTTTTTTCTATTCTTTCCATTATGGTTTATTACAGGATATTGAATATAGCTCCCTGTGCTATAAAGTAGAACCTTGTTATTTATCCGTTCTATATATAATTGTTTGCATCTGCTAACTCCAATCCTTCCTTCCCCCAAACCGACACTACAGACCTCCTCCTGCCTTGCTTTTCCTCTCCTTTTGCCTCCTAACATTGCAAGAATGGAATAGATGGTACCGGGAAACTTTGTTTCATTTTTCTATTTCCTAAAGCTGTGAAGATGTATCATTTGATTAGGGAAATACAAAAGATTTTTAACCCACTTACACTTTATTTCATGTAACTTGTGTATTTTGTAAACATATATTTCAGGAGCTTAGGCCTAAAAGTCTTGACATCACAAAAACTTCTCAAAAGTACAGCAGAGTCATACCATTTTGGCTTCTAACACCCCAAAATTGCATATTCTGAATTTCTATAAACCATTGGCACCATGATCAGGATCTTAAATATGGATAATACATTTCACTTAATAATAATGTCACTTATTGAGCACTCATGAGGCAAGGCAAGTATTCTCTAAACTCCTTATGTGAATTATCTCAAATTATATCAGAACAACTTGAGGCTACTACTATTAATCTCATTTAAAAATTTTTAAAAAAATTTTTACTGCAGTACAGTTGATTTAAAATATTATGTTACTTTCTGCTGTACAGCAAAGTGAATCAGTTATACATATACATGTATCCACTCTCTTTTAGATTTTTTTCCCATATAGGTCATTACAGATTACTAAGTAGAGTTCCCTGTGGGAACAGTAGGTCCCATAAGGACAGTAGGTCCTTATTAGTTATCTATTTTATATATAGTAGTGTGTATATGTCAATTCCAATCTCCCAATTTATCCCTCCACCACTTTCCCCCCTAGTAACTGTAAAATTGTTTTCTACATCTGTAACTCTACTTCTGTTTTGTAAATAAGTTCATTTGTACGTTTTTTAAGATTTCACATATAAGCAATATCATATGATACTTGTCCTCGTTCTGACTTACTTCACTCAGTATGATAATCTCTAGGTCCATCCATGTTGCCGCAAATGGCATTATTTCATTCTTTTTATGGCTGAGTAATACTCCATTGTATATATGTACCACATTTTCTTTATTCATCCCTCTGTCAATGGGCATTTAGGTTGCTTCCATGTCCTGGCTATTGTAAATAGTGCTGCAGTGAACATTGGGGTGCATGTATCTTTTTGAGTTACGGTTTTCTCTGGGTATGTGCCCAGGAGTGGGATTCCTGGATCACATGGTAGCTCTAATTTTAGTTTTTAAGGAACAGTATGGAATACTGTTTTCCATAGTGGCTATACCAGTTTACATTCCCACCAACAGTGTAGGAGGGTTCCCTTTTCTCCACACTATCTCCAGCATTTATTGTTTGTACATTTTTTGATAATGGCCATTTTGACCGGTGTGAGGTGATACCTCATTATAGTTTTGAGTTGCATTTCTCTAATAATTAGTGATGTTCAGCATCTTTGCATGTGCTTCATGGCCATCTGTATGTCTTCTTTGGAGAAATGTCTATTTAGATCTTCTGCCCATTTTTTGATTGGGTTGTTTGGTTTTTTCATGTTGAGCTACATGAACTGTTTCTATATTTTGTAGATTAATCCCTTGTCGGTTGCTTCATTCTGTGCGTTGTCTTTTCATTTTGTTTATGGTTTCCTTCACTCTGCAAAAGCTTTTGAGTTTAATTAGGTCCCACTTGTTTACTTTTGTTTTTTTGTTTATTTTTTTTATCTTTATTGGAGTATCATTGGTTTACAATGGTGTGTTAGTTTCTGCTTTATAACAAAGTGAATCAGTTATACATATACACATGTTCCCATATCTCTACCCTCTTGCGTCTCCCTCCCTCCCACCCTCCCTATCCCACCTCTCTAGGTGGTCACAAAGCACCAAGCTGATCTCCCTGTGCTATGCGGCTGTTCCCACTAGCTATCTATTTTACGTTTGGTAGTGTATATATATCCATGCCACTGTCTCACTTTGTCACAACTTACCCTTCACCCTCCCCATATCCTCAAGTCCATTCTCTAGTAGGTCTGTGTCTTTTTTCATGTCTTACCCCAAGGTTCTTCATGACATTTTTTTCCCTTAAATTCCATATGTATGTGTTAGCATACGGTATTTGTCTTTCTCTTTCTGACTTACTTCACTC
The DNA here is from genome assembly GCF_005190385.1 of Monodon monoceros. Lineage (NCBI taxonomy): Eukaryota > Metazoa > Chordata > Mammalia > Artiodactyla > Monodontidae > Monodon > Monodon monoceros. The sequence continues at coordinate 14,725 of NW_021702312.1, forward strand.
GGTATGACAGACTCTAGGTCCGTCACCTCATTACAAATAGTTCAATTTCATTTCTTTTTATGGCTAAGTAATATTCCATTGTATATATGTGCCACAGCTTCTTTATCCATTCATCCGATGATGGAAACTTAGGTTGTTTCCATTTCCTGGCTATTGTAAATAGAGCTGCAATGAACATTTTGGTACATGACTCTTTTTGAGTTATGCTTTTCTCAGGGTATATGCCCAGTAGTGGGATTGCTGGGTCATGTGGTAGTTCTACTTGTAGTTTTTTAAGGAACCTCCATACTGTTCTCCATAGTGGCTGTACCAATTCACATTCCCACCAGCAGTGCAAGAGTGTTCCCTTTTCTCCACATCCTCTCCAGCATTTATTGTTTCTAGATTTATTGATGATGGCCATTCTGACTGGTGTGAGGTGATATCTCATTGTAGTTTTGATTTGCATTTCTCTAATGATTAATGATGTTGAGCATTCTTTCATGTGTTTGTTGGCAATCTGTATATCTTCTTTGGAGAAATGTCTATTTAGGTCTTCTGCCCATTTTTGGATTGGGTTGTTTGTTTTTTTGTTATTGAGCTGCATGACCTGCTTATAAATTTTGGAGACGAATCCTTTGTCCATTGATACATTTGCAAATATTTTCTCCCATTCTGAGGATTGTCTTTTGGTCTTGTGTATGGTTGTCTTTGCTGTGCAAAAGCTTTGAAGTTTCATTAGATCCCATTTGTTTATTTTTGTTTTTATTTCCATTTCTCTATGAGGTGGGTCAAAAAGGATCTTGCTGTGATTTATGTCATAGAGTGTTCTGCCTATGTTTTCCTCTAAGAGTTTGATAGTTTCTGGCCTTACATTTAGGTCTTTAATCCATTTTGAGCTTATTTTTGTGTATGGTGTTAGGGAGTGATGTAATCTCATGCATTTACATGTACCTGTCCAGTTTTCCCAGCACCACTTATTGAAGAGGCTGTCCTTTCTCCACTGTATATTCCTGCCTGCTTTATCAAAGATAAGATGACCATATGTGCCTGGGTTTATCTCTGGGCTTTCTATCCTGTTCCATTGATCTATCTTTCTGTTTTTGTGCCAGTACCATACTGTCTTGATTACTGTAGCTTTGTAGTATAGTCTGAAGTCAGGGAGCCTGATTCCTCCAGCTCTGTTTTTTGTTCTCAAGATTGCTTTGGCTATTCGGGGTCTTTTGTGTCTCCATACAAATTGTGAAATTTTTTGTTCTAGTTCTGTGAAAAATGCC
>NW_021702313.1:0-8825 GCF_005190385.1 Monodon monoceros
AGAGGCTCTGTCCTAGGTGCTGGGCACTGATCAGTCTACCTGCAGAGGTGATGGAAGGGCTATAGGGTGACCAACCGTCCTGGTGTGCCCCAGGACATGGGACTTTCAGGCAACCTGGGACTAATTTGTCACCCTGTCAGAAAGGCAGACCGGACTCCCCACCCCCAGCATACCAGTTACTGCTTGTGACTTTCAAGCCGGTTCATCTCTCTGCCCCTCTGCACCCCCTCTGTCTCCTTCGTTTTCTCCCCCATCATCCTTTCTCCTCCTGGCTCTGTCTTCTGTCCCTCTCCCCCTGTCTTCCCTGTCCCTTCTCCTCTCATTGTGTCCCCTTGGTGTCCTCGCTCCCTGTTTCTCCTGTCCTGTTTCTCTCTCTTTCTTCAGCCTCTTCTGCAAGCTTGCCGCTCTTGTCCGTCACCGAGTCTCTCTCTTTGGTAAGTAGCTCTGCTCCCGAGCCCTTCTCCCCAATCTTCCCTCTCTTCCCCTCTTCACAACCTCCCCCTGAAGAAATATGGCCCCGGTTCATACCTTAATCTGAACAACTTTCACTGTGTTCTTCCTCTGGACTTGCACATGGTGTGGGTGGTCCTGGGGACAGAGCAGTGATGGGATAGTCCTGGGCCCTGCCGTCATGGAACTCTCAGACTCGTCACCAGATGGTGACGGCCCAGAGGTCAGGGCCAGGATGGGGGAGGGACAGGCAGAGGGATCACAGCCAGGATGAGGGAAGGACAGGGGCCTATGGGAGTCTAGGTGGGGTGGGGATGGATGAAGAGAGATCAGCTGAGTTGGCTGTAGAGGGAGGTACTGTCCCCATAACCCTTTCTTCACCCAAGCCCAACTTCCTCCCCCAGGGACGGATGCCCCAGCTGTGGTCAACTGTCTTCATATCCTGGCACGCTCCCTGGATGCCAGGTGGGGCTAAGGGTCGTGGTGCCCACTCCCATTCTAACCGTGCTCCCACCTCCAACCCCTGTGCTCCTAGACTCCCCTCAATCTTGAATCTCAGATTCTGGAGCTGGTTTGCCCCCACTTCCCTGTTAGGACCGTGATGAAGTCTGGCCCCGAGATCGTGAAGGCTGGCCTCCGTTCCTTCTTTGAGAGTGCCTCGGAGGACATCGAGAAGATGGTGGAGAACCTGCGGCTAGGCAAGGTGTCGCAGACACGCACGCAGGTGAAGGGTGTGGGCCAGAACCTCACCTACACCACCGTGGCCCTGCTGCCTGTGCTCACCACCCTCTTCCAGCACATCGCCCAGCACCAGTTTGGAGACGATGTTATCTGTAAGGGCTCCTGATCCCAAGGGCAGTTGTTGGGGTGGGGGGGTGTCAGTTCAACCAACACCACCCATCCCAGTGTGCCTGATAGAATCTGCAGGTGTTTCAGTGTTATATTTATTGAGAGGATACATTGCCGTAAGCAAAGTGTGCATTCATTTCAGAAAATTGGTAGGTAAGAGAATGAGTTAATCAGAGCATTAATTCCACAGCTCTAACAAAAGAACCTAAATCACAGTAGCTTAAACAAGTGACAGATATATTTCTTTTTCATGTAACAGTCTACTGGTATGTTGATCATGATGTCAGAATCCCAGATTCCTTCCATCTTGTTGCTCTGCCATCCCTGAAATGTTGCCTTTATCCATATGGTCCAAGAGGGTGCACCATCACCTTCTCATTCTAGCCAGTAGGAGACAAGAGAAAACAGAGGAGGGCACCTCAGTTCTTTTAAAGGAACAACGTAGAAACGGCCCACATCACTTCTGCTCACATTTATCCTAGTGGCCGGAACTTAGCATATGGCCACATGTCACTGTAAGGAAGGCTCGGATGGTAGACTTTATTCATGTGTTGAGCTAAGTATGGAGGTCTCTTACCAGGAAGAAGAGAAGAGCAGGAAGAAGGTAAGAGCAGGTATTGGGAGTCAGTTGGCAGTGTCTGCTGTATTTATCCTACCAAATGGCACCTACAGTGTGTGACCCAGCCTGGATCTTGTAACATAATGCATACAGTGTGTAACATAATGTTGTTAATGAGGCACGGGCAAGATAAAACACCCAGTAGGGGGTGAAGACGTTGTATGTTCAGGTACTCAAAAAGCCCTACAAGAGGTAGAGCATGGCAGAGGCAGGAAAGGACAGGAAGGGCTGGTGGGAGAGATGTCTTGGAGGCCGAGGAGATAGGCTGTAGAGGGGAGGCATCCAGAGTGAGGCCCTGGCCTGGGGACCTGGGGACAGTGGGGCCTCCATGAGACAAGTTGGAAGAAATAACAAGTTTGAGGGAGATGCCAAGGTCAGTTTGGGGTTCGGTGGTTGTGAGGGGCCCAGGGGATCGGAGGCATCCAGGATGGGCTGTGGGGACTGAGGGGTAGGGAAAGCCTGTCTCAGCTCACTGCTGATTTGACATTGACAAAAATTTTAAAGAAGTAGCACTTGGATGGGGTTCTTTCCCAGCTCCAACATTTTTTTTTCGGCCGCGCCATGGGGCACGCGGGATCTTAGTTCCCCAACCAGGGATCGAACCCGAGCCCTTGGCAGTGAGAGCAAGGAGTCCTAACCACTGGACTGCCAGGGAATCCCTCCAACATTTTATTCTGAAATTTTAAAAACATACAGAAAGGTAGAAAGAAGAGAATTGTTAACAATCTGCCCCATTTGTTTTACCTTTCACTTTATGAGTGAAAGTATTTCCAAACTTTTTGTTGAACTTTTTGTTTTTTAATTTATTTTAATTTATTTTTGGCTGCATTGGGTCTTTGCTACTGCACGTGGGCTTTCTCTAGTTGCGGCGAGCGGGGGCTACTCTTTGTTGCTGTGCGCGGGCTTCTCATTGCGGTGGCTTTTCTTGTTGCGGAGCACGGGCTCTAGGCACGCGGGCTTCAGTAGCTGTGGCACACGGGCTCAGTAATTGTGGCTTGTGGGCTCTAGAGTGCAGGTTCAGTAGTTCTGGTGCGTGGGCTTAGTTGCTCCGCGGCATGTGGGATCTTCCCAGACCAGGGTTCGAACCCGTGTCCCCTGCATTGGCAGGCAGATTCTTAACCACTGCACCACGAGGGAAGCCCTTGTTGAACTTTTGAATGTGAGTTGCACACACACAGTGACACCTCATCCCTAAATACTCAGCCTGCAACACCTGAATGTTACAGAACGTTCTTTTGTGTACCCACAATAGCAGTATCACACCTAACCTGACTATAGTTAAATTTCCCTATTACCCTCAAAATGTCTTTGATTTTTTTTTTTTAATTCAGAATTCAGTGAAGTTTCTCTCATTGCATTTGGTTGTTATGTCTCTGTCATCTCTTTTCAATCTAGAACAGTCCCCCTGCCCTCTTTTTGCCTCATGACATTTAGGAAGTTGATGAGGTTCTTAACCTGGCCTTCTGGGGTGGGGGGTATGTGGAGAACCAATATTGAAGTCACAGTTGGATGTCTGTTTGCATTTGCTGGAGAGAGTGTCCATCACTATCATCAAGAGATCCGTGACTCCTCTCCAAGAACCCCTAGCCTTCATTGAGTGCCTCCTGTGTGCCCTATTCCAGTTGCTTTCTGAGTATTGACTCATTTAATCATCACAACAGCCCCATGAGGAAGATACTATAATTATCCACATTTTACAGAGAGGGAAACTAAGGCTGCGAGAGAGTTGGTACTTGCTCAAGTAACAAAACTTGTAAATGGCAGGCTGGCTCTACAGCCCCTGCTCTTACCCGTCATTTGGAGACAAGGGAGGGGGTTAGAGAAGAACCTGTACGGACCCTCACCCTCCCTCTTTCCCTCAGTGGATGATGTCCAGGTCTCTTGCTACCGAACGCTGTGCAGTATCTACTCTCTGGGAACCACCAAGAACCCTTACGTGGAAAAGTAAGGAGAGACAGCCATAGTTTGGGGCTGGGGTGGATACTGTGGGGGCCCAGGGAGGGGAGGGCACAGGAGAATATGGGGGTGAATGAAAAGCGGGGAAATGGTCAAAGTCTTCAAAAGACGTCCGCACCGTGGCCACTGCAGTTCCTCAAGATGGCCACGTGAGGACGCACGGAGGAAGGCCAGTGAAGAAAGTGGAGGCCACTGGTTGGGGGCCAGGTGGGCACAGGCGCTTGGCGGCCAGGATGCCAGGTTGTTCTGGGCTGGCAGGGGGTACGCAGAAACCCTGGCGGCCCACAGGAGCCAGGCATGCTGGGGGCACTGGGGAGGGCCGCTGGCAGTGCCAGAATCACCGGTAGAGCAAAAGGGCACTCAGGAAACCCAGGGAACCGGCCGCATTGGTGACCACCAGTGAATGGCATCTCTGCCCCAAAGTGTCCTGGGGAGAGACACTTCTGTGGAGGAAGGGACTGGGATCCAGGACAGGGCAGCGGGGGCGTGGGAGCTGAGCACAGCCTCGTCTTCCAGGCTTCGGCCAGCCCTGGGCGAGTGCCTCGCCTGCCTGGCAGCGGCCATGCCGGTGGCGTTCCTGGAACCTCAGCTGAACGAGTATAACGCCTGCTCAGTGTACACCACCAAATCTCCCCGGGAGCGGGCCAGTAAGTCAGGCGGGGCTGGGGCAGCCGTCCAGGGTTATATTCCACCTGCACAGGTTCCAGGGAGACCCACTGTGGGTAGTGTGGCCCAGTCGGGGCTCTGAGGGGCTGAGGATTTCTCAGGTTGGGGGCGCTCCAGATTGGGGAACCCCAGAGTTTGTGGGTGCTCTGGGTTATGGTGTGGACACTGAGGTCTGGGCATGATGGGTTGGCATGCCCTGACCCCCTCCCCGCACCCCAGTCTTGGGGCTCCCCAGTAGCGTGGAGGAGATGTGTCCTGACATCCCGGTGTTGGAGCGGCTCATGGCAGACATCGGGGGGCTGGCTGAGTCGGGGGCCCGCTACACAGAGATGCCGCACGTCATCGAGATCACGCTGCCCATGCTGTGCAGCTACCTGCCCCGCTGGTGGGAGCGCGGACCCGAGGCACCCCCGCCTGCCCTGCCTGCAGGGGCCCCTCCACCCTGCACAGCCATCACTTCCGACCATCTCAACTCCCTGCTGGGGAACATCCTGCGGATCATCGTCAACAACCTGGGCATTGACGAGGCTTCGTGGATGAAGCGGCTGGCTGGTGGGTCTGGCGGGCCTGGGGCTCCGGTCCCTGGACCTGATGGTCTCAGAGGGAGATCCCGGGGTCCATGGTTTTCTGGCAGTGGGGAGGAGTCAGAGCTCAGTTTTCTCGGGGTCACAAGGCCAGAGGTCATCCTAAGGGGTCAGAATCTCAGGCTGAGGTGGAAGCATGGGTCCTGGGAGTCCTCCAGGCTGGAGTCTGAATTTCTGGAGCCTTGAAGAGGGTTAGGTCATGGGTTAGAAACTGGGTCAGAAGGCTGAGTTCCTTATACAAAGGGTCAGAGGACCAGGTCAGATACCAGGGTCCCCGATATGGACAGTTAGGGTTCTGGGTCAGAGGTCAAGAAATGAATCTTTAAAAGATTGGGGCTCCTGGTTCAGAAGTTCCATGTCAGGGGAATTCTCTGGCGGTCCAGTGGTTGGGACTCTGGGCTTTCACTGTAGGGGCCTGGGTTCGATCCCTGGTCGGGGAACTAGGATTCCACAAGCCACGTGGCGTGGCCAAAAAAAAAAAAATCATGACTTGTAAGTTCCTTATCAGGAGTTAAGTTTTGGATCAGGGCCAAGCTAGAGAATCAGGGCTGAGGTCAGAGGCCAGGGTCAGAGGTCAGAGGCTGTGGTAAGAAACCAGGGTCATAGTCAGAAATCATGTGGTGAGGTATGTCGGGGTATAGACCAGGTCAGCGGTTAAAGACTGGGGTGAGATGTCATAGGCTAGGGTAAGATACCAGGTTAGGATTCAGTTGTTGGAGTCAGAAGTCAAGCACTTGTGTCGGGCTGAGGGGTCACAGTTTCAGGTCAAGGGTTAGGGTTGGGATCCAGGATCAGGGGCTATGTCAGAGGTCACAGCCGGAGGTCAGGAGTGGGATCAGAGGTAGAGGCTGGGGTCAGAAGCCAGGGTCAAGCTGGGGTCGATGACAGCTGCTGGGTCAGAGGTACAGGTCGGAAGTCGTGGGATGGGAACAGAGGTCAGGGGTGGGATCAGAGGTCTTAGGTCAGGTGCTGGAGTCAGTGGCCAGCCAGCAGCACCTGCGCCCCCTCTGGTTCTGCAGTGTTTGCCCAGCCCATCGTGAGCCGGGCCCGCCCTGAGCTCCTGCACTCACACTTCATCCCCACCATCGGGCGGCTGCGCAAGCGGGCAGGGAAGGTGGTGTCCGAGGAGGAGCAGCTGCGCCTAGAGGCCAAGGCGGAAGCTGAGGAGGGCGAGCTCCTGGTGCGGGATGAGTTCTCTGTACTCTGCCGGGACCTGTACGCCCTCTATCCGCTGCTCATCCGCTACGTGGACAACAACAGGTCAGCATGTCCCCAGCCGTCCCCACACACACCCCAGCCTGACCCCTGGCTTCCTTGGACCCCATCTGACCTCTCGCCTCTGACTTGCTATAAACTTCTTGCAATTCTCACTCAGTCCTACCCAACCTTCTGACCCCCAGCCCCTGTTGCTTATGGACCAACCAAAGCCAGCCTGTGTTTTCTCCCCTTCTGCTCCTTTCAACCTCCTGAATCTGAGGCCCTGTGGGGGCTGCACTGTCAGCCATAAGGAGCCATACTTCTCTCCCCCAGCACTGAGTCTTCAGGCTTGGCTAGACAGGGTGCCTGATTTGTGCAGTGAAGTCCAATGGTCAGCCCCTCCTCCATCACTGAGAGAAGAAAGGAAGGTAGTCCAGATCCAGCCAGACTGATTTCCCCCAGAAACATAGGTCTTTATAAAAGGGCAAGCGCAGGTATCAACCAATTGCTAACATCTCCCTAAAATCAGAAGCAACGTTTAAAGAATTATTGAGTCTTAGGTGCAGCCAAATCCAGGGATAGTGAGCAAGATTCAACTCCAAGTTCCCTCTGGGTTGAAAAAGATTTTAAGATCGCATCAGGGCTTTGTGAGAAACGGTGCTTGGATTGATTAGCTATGTCTGTCATGGGAGCCGAAGCAGAAAGCAGTGGCATGCATGCTGTATACATCCTTGTACACCCATCTTTGTGCTCATGAGTGGGTATCGCTATAGGGTAGATTCCTAGGAGTTAGGAGTGTTGCGTCAAAAAGTTTGGGCAAGTAAAGTGAGGTATACTCACACAGTGGAATACTACACGGCAATGTTGCAACACCCAGCAACATGGATGAATCTCTCAAACATCAGGTTGAATGAAAGAAACAAGAAAATTTTAAGGAGAGTACATATTGTATCATCTATTTATGTAACATTCAAGAACAGACCAAAATAATTCATGGGCTAGGGGACTTCCCTGGTGTTCCAGTGCTTAAGACTTCGCCTTCTGATGCAGGGGGTGCAGGTTCGATCCCCGGTCGGGGAGCTAATCCCACATGACTCGCGGCCAAAAAAACCAAAACATAAAACAGAAGCGATATTGTAACAAATTCAATAAAGACTTTAAAAATGGTCCACATCAAAAAAATCTTTAGGGGCTTCCCTGGTCGCCAGTGGCTAAGAATCCGCCTGCCAATGCGGTGGACATGGGTTCGAGCCCTGGTCTGGGAAGACCCTACGTGCCGCAGAACAACTAAGCGCATGTGCCACAACTATGGAGCCTGCAGTCTAAAGCCTGTGAGCCACAACTACTGAGCCCGCGCGCCTAGAGCCCGTGCTCTGCAACAAGAGAAACCACTGCAATGAGAAGCCCGCGCACTGCAACTAGAGTAGCTCCCGCTCACCGCAACTAGAGAAAGCACGCGTGCAGCAGCGAAGACCCAATGCAGCCAAAAATAAATAAATAAAATTATTTTTAAATCTTAAAAAAAATTTTTTTTTAATCTTAAGAACAAATTTTTTTTTTAATCTTAAAAAAGAAATTCATGGTCTAGAAGTCTGGATAAGGGCATCTTTCAGACCAGGGACTGGAAATGTTCTATTTCTTGATTTGGGTAGCAGTTACACAAGTGTGTTCACTTGGTGATAATTCATCAAGTTGAAACTTTGTATGTAATACTTCAATAAGAAGGTTAGAGAAAGAAAAAACAATTTTTAAGGAAAGGTCATTGATAATTTTTAAATCATCTGAATGGCCAGATTACCCTAGAAAGCTCTATCCCTCCCATTGGAGTCTCCGATCCCCTCCCCTGAGGTCTCTCCACGTGGCCCCCTTCTGTGGGGGTCCCTGCCCTCATCCTCACCAGCCCCTTCCCCTGCCTGCCCAGGGCACACTGGCTGACCGAGCCCAATCCCAATGCGGAGGAGCTGTTCAGGATGGTGGGCGAGATCTTCATCTACTGGTCCAAGTCCCACGTGAGTCCCCACCCACCCTGCCCCTCCTCTCTATAAGCCGAGAAGCTGCTGCCCAAAGATGCCCTCCCCCACCCTGCCTGATCCCCAACACTGCCTCCCCGCACCCCCAGAACTTTAAGCGCGAAGAGCAGAACTTCGTGGTCCAGAATGAGATCAACAACATGTCATTTCTGACTGCAGACAGCAAGAGCAAAATGGCCAAGGTGGGTGCTTTGCTCTGGGAAGAGGACTTCGCAGGGAGGGAGGGAACAGCTTCCTGGGCTTCCTACCTGGGCCCTCCTAACCCCGCCGACCTGCCCTGTCCTAGTCACATTCCCTGCAGCCCTCATAGCAGGCCCATCTCCCTCCTCCTTCCTCCCCACCTCCCCCTTCTCTCATCCCCACCTCCTCCCTCCTGTCCTTTTCCTTCCCCCCATTTCCCTCCTCTTTCCCATCTCCTCCCTCCTCCCTACATGCTTTCTCCTCCCCGTCACCATCCTCCCCATCTTCCTCCCC
>NW_021702314.1:0-1358 GCF_005190385.1 Monodon monoceros
ATCACCGAGGGGAGGAGGCTCCCAGCAGGCTCCAACTGCCACAAGAGTGCCGATGTTGCCCAGGCGGGGTGTGCCAGCCAAGCAGGAGTGACCTCACAGCAGAGGGCCCACCTCACAGAAGGGTGAAGAACCCAGCCAGGATCAGACTCTCACCAGAGGGCCCACATCATCAAGGGGATAGGAACCAGGCAGGAGTGTCCTCACACAAGTGGGTCCACATCATCGAAAGGTGAGGGACCCAGCACACGTGGCCTCAAACCAGAGGACACACATCACCAAGGGGCTGGCAGTGAGGCAGGCAGGAGGAGTCTCAAAACAGAGGGCCCATAGAAGAAAAAAGGTGAGGAATCCCTCAGTTGTAACCTCCCCGCAGGTGGCCAGGAGCAGCGAGGCTATGGGATCCAGGCCGGAGTGAACTCACACCAGAGGGCCCTCATCATGAAACTGAGCAACCCACCGTTGGGACCTCAGAGCAGAAGGCCCACATTCCCATGGGGTTGGGAGCCTGGCAGGAGTGTACTCGCACCACAGGGCACACATCAGAAAATTTTGGGAGCCCAGGAGTTAGGGTCTGACGCCAGAGGACCCTCATTACCAAGGGGAGGAGACTCCCAGCAGGCACCAACTCCCACCAGAGGGCCAACGTCGCCAAGGTGGGGTGTGCCAGCCAGGCAGGAGTGACCTCAGAGAAGAGGTCCCACCTCACAGAAGTGTGAGGAACCCAACCAGGATCAGACTCTCACCGGAGGGCCCACATCACCAAGGGGATGGGAACCAGGCAGGAGCGTCCTCACACCAGTGGGGCCACATCAGCCAAAGGTGAGGAACCCAGCACATGTGGCCTCAAACCAGAGGACACACATCACCAAGGGGCTGGGAGTGAGGCAGGTGTCTGGAGGGGCACATTTAACTCTAATTTCCCACCAGGAAGAGGAATTAACCAAAGGCTCAGAGTGCCATGCTGGACCCTGATTACGGCCTGAAGCAAACCTGCGGTTCTGTGGCCAGCTTTCAAGGAAACGAGTTAAGAAAGGAAATCACGGGCACTGTAATTCACAAACCTGCAGAGTTATAAATGACAGCTATTGGCAAAAATATATTGAAGTAAGTCTGCAAAGAGGACTTGAAAACGAGGCAGAATTGCAGATATCATATTTCAGGAGGTAGATTGGAATTGCATTTAAAGCATGTGAAAAGCGGCAGATCTTTGACAGTGATGCACTTGGACAAAAAGTGCGTATACATTTTTTCCTGAATATATTCAGGAAAAAACGCATATGCCCTTTTTGGCCAACCAAGCACTCGAGCAACGGAAATCCGCACTACAATGAAGTCTCATTTCCCATTCGTCAAAAGGG
>NW_021702315.1:0-1429 GCF_005190385.1 Monodon monoceros
TCCAATGGCATTTTTCTCACAGAAATACAACAGGTAATCCTAAAATTGTTATGGAAACACAAAAGACCCCAAGTAGCCAACACAATACTGAGAAAGAACAACAAAGCTGGCAACATCATGCTCTCTGATTTCAAATTATATTACAAATCTATGGTAATTAAAACAGTATGGTATTGGCATAAAAACAGACACACAGATCAATGGAACAGAATACAGAGCCCAGAATAAACCCATGTATATGTGGTGAATTAATTTATGACAAAGGAGGAAGAATATACAATAGGGAAAGGATAATCTCTTCAATAAATGGTGTTGGAAAACTTGACAGCCACAGGCAAAAGAATGAAACTTGACCACTATCTTAAACTATACACAGAAATTAACTCAAATGAATTAAAACTTGAACATAAGACCTGAAACCTTAAAGCTTCTAGAAGAAAACATGGGCATTAAGCTCTTTGACCTAGGTCTTGGCAAGGATTTTTTGGATTTGACACCAAAAAAAAATGACAACAAAAGCAAAACTAAACAAGTGAGACTATATCATACTAAAAAGCTTCTGCACAACAAAGGAAACCATTAACAAAGTGAAAAGGCAACCCACTGAATGGGAGAAAATATTTGCAAATCATATATCTGATAAAAGGCTAATATCCAAAATATATAAAGAACTCATACAATTCAATAACAAAAACAAAACAAAAAAACACAACAATTTGACTGAAAAAATGAGCAGAAGATCTGAATAGACATTTTTACAAAGAATATATAGGGATGGTCAGGAGGTATATGAAAAGATGCTCAACATCACTAGTGACCAGGGAAATACAAATCAAAATGACAATGAGATATCACTTCATACTTGTTAGATGGCTGTTATTAGAAAGGCAAGAAATAACAAGTGTTGGTGAGATGTGCACGGATGGATGAGTGGATAAAGAAGACATGGCATGCATGTGTGTGTGTGTGTGTGTGTGTATACACACACGCACATACATGTGTATATGTATATAGTGGAATATTATTTAGCCATAAAAAAGAATGAAGTCTTGCCATTTGTGAGCACATAGATGGACCTCAAGGCCATTATGCAAGGTGAAATAAATCAGAGAAAGACAAATACCATATTACCTCTCTTATATGAGAAATCTTAAAAAAAAAAAAAAAAGCCCATAGATACAGAGAACAGATTGGCAGTTACCAGAGGCAGGGGGTAAGAGTGGATGAGATGGTATAAAGATAAGAAAAAGAGTATATACCATTATTGTTCCAGGCATATAACAATGAAAACAGGTAAAACTAACCTATGTCATTAAAGTCAGATTATTGTTTAATCTTTAATGACATAGGAGACTTCCGGGATGCTGTACTATTCAGTTTCTTGATCTAGGGGCTGTATATATGAGTGTATTAAGTGAATATACCTCAA
>NW_021702316.1:0-1712 GCF_005190385.1 Monodon monoceros
ATAAACATGATCTAATCCGTAGATCTAATTGGAGGCTTTCCCTGGGGGCCCAGAAGGAGGTGGTGACTTCGCTTCTGAAGCTCGGGTTAAGAAAGACAGGAGGACCAGAAGTGTAAGAAGAGGGCATCCAGGTCAGAAATAATGGAAAGAGGGAATTCCCTGGTGGTCCAGTGGCTAGGACTCTGCACTTTCACTGCTGAGGGCAGGGGTTCGAACCCTGGTCAAGGAAGTAGGATCCCGCAAGCTGTGCAGCATGGCCAAAAAATTTAAGAAAAGAAAATAAAAATGGAAAGAATTCTATCTGGGATCCCCTGGGAGATATAGATGGATAGGAAATGAGAATTCAGCCAAACACAGGAACAAAAAGGAATGAACTCCAGGGACTTGATGAGAAATAAACTTAACCTGTGTAAGTTCAATATGGCACCCAAAGGGATGCAAATACTGCTGAGCCTTGAACAACACAGGTTTGAACTGGGTGGGTCCACTTATACGTGGATTTTTTCAATAAATATCATACCTGTATTTTCGTTTTACAGTTCTTTACCTACGTGAGGGGAAAAGTTTGTGTTCGATTAGAGAGCCCAATATGTAGAATCACAAGAACTAGGGTTTGAGTCCTGATTCTATCCAGACTGTTTCAGCTTCCTGCCCTTGGGTGAGTCATTCATCAATTCCTTTGGTTTTGAGGCAGTGAGAGCAGGATGCGGCTTTTCGACTGCGCTGGGGGTCAGTGTCCCTAACTCCCACGTTGTTCAAGGGTCAACTATAGTCATCTGCACCTTAGAGGGGAGCCCTTGCTCCTCTCACCTGGTTTTACTTCTTCTCTCCAATAAGAGCACTTCTGCTGGCAGAGGACACCTCTGCTTATGATTTCAGGAAGGACAGCATCCTAGATCCTGCATCTGAGATTCCTACTTGGTCTGGATCGTCGAGGTCAGAGCACAGCAAACTGCAGCTTGTGGGCTAAATCCGGCCTGCTGCCTGGCTTTGTAAATAAGTTCTAGAGGAACACAGCCATGCCCACTCCACATATTGTCTGTGGCTGCTTTCACATCACAACGGCACAGTTGAGTATTTATGACAAAGGCCAAATGGCCCCCAAAGCCTCAAATGTTTACTATTCGGCCATTTACAGAAAACGTTTGCTGACTCCCGATCTACATGGTGGACTGAACACAGAAACGGCTCAGATTCTCTACCTGTTCCTGCCTCTACAGCATTTTCAGTGGGACCTTGCGGCTCTTCTTCATTAAGAGGTAGAGTCTATTTCTCCAGCTCTTGAATCAGGGCTGGACTTGGGACATGCAGTGGAAGTGACAGCATGCATGTACTGAGTCTAGACCCCAAAGGCGACGTGGCCTCTGCTTTCTTCCTTGGCCTTCTGCCATGAGCAGAAACCTAGGCTAGATGCTGGAAGATGAGCGACCACATGGAGTCAAGGTGGGTCATCTCAACTGAGGCCATCCTAGATCATCCAGGCTCACCAAGCACAGATTCATGAGTGAGCCCAGCCAAGAGCAGCTGGCTTTGACCCAATCAAACCACCCAGCTGACCTGCAGACCGTGAGAAAAATGAATGGTTATTGTTTTAAGCCACCAGGTGTTTTTGAAAGGGTTGTCATGTAGCAGCATCATAACAATGTTTAACAGGTATGATTTACATGGGCTCCAAGGGAGAGAAGAAATGAAGATGGCTAAGTTAGTTGCAA
>NW_021702317.1:0-1465 GCF_005190385.1 Monodon monoceros
TCTTAGTCTCCCTTTGCCAGCAGATATTTTTTTCTCCTGGCACACCCTTTCATTAAAGGTGAAGCTAGGGATAGATAGGTTTAGTTCTAACTTCCCATCTAGTAGGGATGGAGTCTTACCTCCTGCCTCCCATGTGGTCATGGCCATTTAAAAACAAGTCTCTATACCAGGTGTGTCATTCAACTACGGCCTGTATTCCAAATCCAGACAGCTGCCTATTTTTTATGGCCTATGAGCTATGAATAATTTCACGTTTTAACTGGTAACATTTTAAATGGTTACCTAAGTACCTAAATAATATCCTCAATTTTGCCTCTTTGGTCTACAAAGCCTAAAATATTTGCCATTTGGCTCCATAAAAACAGGATTTCCAGCTTCTGTTCTAAGCTATCAAGATCTTCAATCCACTCTTAATATAGCTATAACTCTCACACATGTACCACCCTTCCTTCATGGGTCCTGGAAATTTCGACTACACACTTCCAAAATCAACCACGCACTTAAAAATAAGTTGTGTACATTTAACCTAGCATACCTAACCCATTTCTTTTAGGAGAGTTTTTCAAGTAATCTTGCCCACCGTATTCTTCAGAACTTCATTAATAATGGCAAAAAACTGGGCTTATCTGGTGGTGCAGTGGTTGAGAGTTCGCCTGCCGATGCAGGGGACACGGGTTCGTGCCCCGCTCCGGGAAGGTCCCACATGCCGCGGAGCGGCTGGGCCCGTGAGCCATGGCCGCTGGGCCTGTGTGTCCGGAGCCTGTGCTCCGCAACGGGAGAGGCCACAACAGTGAAAGGCCTACGTACCAAAAAAAAGAAACAAACAAGAAACAAAAAAAGGCAAAAAATTAAAACTTAACATTCAACAAAAATGGGAAATGTTCATAACAATTATAGAAGCACATACAGTAGAAAACTATAAACTGTTATTGAAACAGTGAGACATAACTTTTTATTCTTAGAGAAATGTTTCTTTAGGTCCCTTTTGTTTAAATAAGTATATTTCTGTGTATGTATGTATACAGTCATGTATTTATATACACATACATTATTTGTATTATATATTTATATAAACATATGAAATACATACCTATACACATACAGTTGATTTATATTTGTATACATACTAATATAATTACATATTTATATACATTGAACTGAAAACTGGTAGTATACATATATATCGTGTATAAATGTGTGTCTACGTGCATGTGTAGAAAAGCAGGTTGAGAGATATGGAAGCATGAGTTAGACAGGGTTCAAGATTTTAAAAGTAGTTATGTGTAGGTAGTGAGGTTAAGGCCCATTTGATTGAAAATATTGCATATTTTTACATCAATTGTTATGATGACCAGATTCCTATGTAAATAAAATTATAAATAGCTATACATACTCGTATGTGTAATGTATAACTAAAAGATATATAGTTTTATATATGTATTATATTTATATTATATAATACAAT
>NW_021702318.1:0-2624 GCF_005190385.1 Monodon monoceros
TCGTAACACGTACGCTCACCCTAAACCATTGTCGTACCCTAACCTGTACCCTAAACCGTCCCCGTCCCCGTCCACTAACCCTAACCATAACCCTAATCCTAACCCTTACCCGAAGCCTTACCCTAACCCGTCTCCTAATCCTAACCCGTACGCTAACACTAAACCTTACCGTAACACATACGCTAACCCTAAACCGTTGTCGTACGCTAACCTGTACATTAAACAGTACACGTCCCCGTCCCCTTCCCCAAACCCTAAACCTAACCCAAACCCTAACCGTACCTGTCCCCATCCCCTAACCCTAACCCTAACACTATCCCTAATCCTTACCCGAAGCCTTAACCTAACCCGTCCCCATATCCTAAACCTTACACTAACACTAACACGCGCCCTAACACGTACGCTACACCTATACCGTTGTCGTACTCTAACCTGTACCTTAAACCGTCCCCGTTCCCTAACCCTAACTCTAACCCTAAACCTCACCCTTACCCGAAGCCTTACTGTAACCCGTCCCCTAATCCTAACCCATGCGCTAACACTAACACGTAACCTAACACTTACGCTCAACCTAAACCGTTGGCGAACCCTAACCTGTACCCTAAACCGTCCCCGTCCCCGTCCCCTAACCCCAACCCTAACCCAAACCCTAACCCTTACCCGAAGACTTACAGTAACCCATCCCCTAATCCTAACCCGTACACTAACACTAAACCGTACCCTAACACGTACGCTCACCCTAAACCATTGTCGTACACTAACCTGTACCCTAAACCGTATCCATCCCCTAACAATAACCCTAACTCTAACCCTAAACCTAACACTTACCCAAAGCCTTACCCTGACCCGTCCCATAATCCTAATCCGTACGCTAACACTAACCCATACCCTAACACGTACAGTCAGCCTAAAACGTTGTCATAACCTAACCTGTACCCTAAACCATCCCCGTCCCCTACACCTAACCCTAACCCTTACCCAAAGCCTTACCCTAACACGTCCCCTAATCCTAAACCGTACGCTAACACTAACCCATGCCCTAACACCTACGCTCACCCTAAAACGTTGTCGTACCCCAACCTGTACCCTAAACCGTCCGCGTCTCCTAACCCTAACCCTAACCCTAAACCTTACCCTAACCCTTACCCGAAGCCTTACCCTAACCCGTGCCATAATCCTAAACCGTACGCTAACACTAAGTACGCTCACCCTAAACCGTTGTCGTATACTAACCTGTACCCTAAACCGTCCCCATCCCCGTCGCCTAACCCTAACACTAACCCTAAGCCTAACCCTTACCCAAAGCCTTACCCTAAACCGTCCCCTAATCCTAACCCGTATGCTAACACTAACCCATACCCTAACACGTACGCTCACCCTAAACCGTTGTCGTACCCTAACCTGTATCCTAAACCGTACCCGTCCCCGTCCCCTAACCCTAACCCTAACACTATCCCTAATCCTTACCCGAAGACTTAACCTAACCCTCCCCCATATCCTAATCCTTACACTAAAACTAACCCGTGCCCTAACACGTACGCTCACCCTATACCGTTGTCGTACCCTAACTTGTACCTTAAACCGTCCCCGTTCCCTAACCCTAACCCTAACCCTAAACCTCACCCCTACCCGAAGCCTTACCGTAACCCGTCCCCTAATCCTAACCCATGCGCTAACACTAACACGTAACCTAACACTTACGCTCAACCTAAACTGTTGGCGAACCCTAACCTGTACCCTAAACTGTCCCCGTCCCCGTCCCCTAAGCCTAATCCTAACCCTTACCCGAAGCCTTACCCTAACCCGTCCCCTAATCGTAACCTGTACGCTAACACTTACACGTACCATAACACGTACGCTCACCCTAAACCGTTGTCGTACCCTAACATGTACCATAAACCTTCCCCATCCCCGTCACCGTCCCCGTCCCCTAACCCTAACAATAACCTTAACCCTTACCCGAAGCCTTACCCTAACCCGCCCCGTAATCCTAACCCGAACGCTAACACTAACCCGTACGCTAACACCTGCGCTCACCCTAAACATTTGTCATAGCCTAACCTTTACCCTAAACAGTCCCCGTCCTCTAACCCTAACCCGAACCCTAACCCAAATCTTACCCGAAGCCTTACCCTAACCCATCCCCTAATCCTAACCCGTACGCTAACACTAACCTGTACCCTAACACATACACTCTCCCTAAACAGTTGTCGTACTCTAACCTGTAACCTAAAAAGTCCCCGTCCCGTAACCCTAACCCTAACATTAACCCTAACCCTAACCCTTTCCCGAAGCCTTACCCTAAACCGTCCCCTAATCCTAACCCGTACCCTAACACTAAACTGTACCCTAACACGTACGCTCACCCTAAACCGTTGTCGTACAATAACCTGTACCCTAAACCTTCCCCGTCCCCTCACCCTAACCTTAACCCTAACCCGAAGCATTACCCTAACCCGTACCCTAATCCTAACCCGTACGCTTACAGTAAACCGTACGCTAACACAAACGCTCACCCTAAACCATTGTCGTACCCTAACCTGTGCCCTAAACCGTCCCCGTCCCCGTCCACGTCCCCTAACCCTAAACCTAACCCTTACCTGAAGCCTTACCTTAACACGTCC
>NW_021702319.1:0-1901 GCF_005190385.1 Monodon monoceros
GTGTATAGGAATGCCAGAGATTTCTGTGCATTAATTTTGTATCCTGCAACTTTACCAAATTCATTGATTAGCTCTAGTAGTTTTCTGGTAGCATCTTTAGGATTCTCTATGTATAGTATCATGTCATCTGCAAGCAGTGACAGCTTTATTTCTTCTTTTCCGACTTGGATTCCTTGTATTTCCTTTTCTTCTCTGATTGCTGTGGCTAAAACTTCCAAAACTATGTTGAATAAGAGTGGTGAGAGTGGGCAACCTTGTCTTGTTCCTGATCTTAGTGGAAATGCTTTCAGTTTTTCACCATTGAGGACGATGTTGGCTGTGGGTTTGTCATATATGGCCTTTATTATGTTGAGGAAAGTTCCCTCTATGCCTACTTTCTCCAGGGTTTTTATTATAAATGGGTTTTGAATTTTGTCGAAAGCTCTCTCTGCATCTATTGAGATGATCATATGGTTTTTCTCCTTCAATTTGTTAATATGGTGTATCACGTTGATTGATTTGCATATATTGAAGAATCCTTGCATTCCTGGAATAAACCCCACTTGATCATGGTGTATGATCCTTTTAATGTGCTGTTGGATTCTGTTTGCTAGTATTTTGTTGAGGATTTTTGCATCTATGTTCATCAGTGATATTGGCCTGTAGTTTTCTTTCTTTGTGACATCCTTGTCTGGTTTTGGTATCAGGATGATGGTAGCCTCGTAGAATGAGTTTGGGAGTGTTCCTCCCTCTGCTGTGTATTTGCTTCCACTATTGTTTGTAGATTTTTTGATGATGGCCATTCTGACTGGTGTGAGATGATATCTCATTGTAGTTTTGATTTCATTTCTCTAATGATTAATGATGTTGAGCATTCTTTCGTGTGTTTGTTGGCAATCTGTATATCTTCTTTGGAGAAATGTCTATTTAGGTCTTCTGCCCATTTTTGGATTGGGTTGTTTGTTTTTTTGATATTGAGCTGCATGAGCTGCTCGTAAATTTGGGAGATTAAGCCTTTGTCAGTTGCTTCATTTGCAAATATTTTCTCCCATTTTGAGGGTTGTCTTTTGGTCTTGTTTATGGTTTCCTTTGCTGTGCAAAAGCTTTGAAGTTTCATTAGGTCCCATTTGTTTATTTTTATTTCCATTTCTCTAGGAGATGGGTCAGAAAGGATTTTGCTATGATTTATGTGATAGAGTGTTCTGCCTATGTTTTCCTGTAAGAGTTTGATAGTGTCTGGCCTTACATTGAGGTCTTTAATTCATTTTGAGTTTATTTTTGTGTATGGTGTTAGGGAGTGTTCTAATTTTTGTGTGTGTGTGTGTGTGTGTGTGTGTGTGTGGTACGCGGGCCTCTCACTGTTGTGGACTCTCCCGTTGCGGAGCACAGGCTCCAGAAGCGCAGGCTCAGCAGCCATGCCTCACGGGCCTAGCCGCTCCACGGCACCTTCCCAGACCGGGGCACAAACCCGTGTCCCCTGCATCGGCAGGTGGACTCTCAACCACTGCGCCACCAGGGAAGCCTGAGTGTTCTAATTTTTATTCTTTTACATGTAGCTGTCCAGTTTTCCCAGCACCACTTATTGAAGAGGCTGTCTTTTCTCCATTGTATATTCTTGCCTCCTTTATCAAAGATAAGGTGACCATATGTCTGTGGGTTTATCTCTGGGCTTTCTATCCTGTTCCATTGATCTATATTTCTGTTTTTCTGCCAGCACCATACTGTCTTGATTACTGTAGCTTTGTAGTGTAGTCTGAAGTCTGGGAGCCTGGTTCCTCCAGCTCCGTTTTTCGTTCTCAAGATTGCTTTGGCTATTCGGGGTCTTTTGTGTTTCCATACAAATTGTGAAATTTTTTGTTCAAGTTCTGTGAAAAATGCCAGTGGTAGTTTGATAGGGATTGCATTGAATCTGTAGATTGCTT
>NW_021702320.1:0-3860 GCF_005190385.1 Monodon monoceros
GGCCATTAAATAGGGAACACAGTAATTTTCATTTTCTAAACATTTCTGTCACTTTTACTTCCTTTTTTGGGTTTCATTTATGTATTCTCAGTGTCTAAGAAGATGTTATCCATCTAAACTATTAATTTTGCACTTTTCCCAATAACTTCTGATGTGCCCATCCAAATGGATATTTATTAATCAAATGAGAAATGTCTTTGTGTTAAAGTCAGAAATGCTACAGGTATGTAAGTACATTCTCTCTCTCCTTCTCATGCATAAATATTGCTTTTCTCTGTTCCAGGAACAAATTTTTAGCCATGACCTTAGTCTCCATTTTTACTGCCTTACTTTATATAGAAAGGCAGGCTTCCTCAGCCCTATGGTTTCTGTACTTTTTTAGGGATTTACTAGACCACCTCTGGCATTATAGCTCTTTGAAGCCAAAGAGGGGTTTCATAGCAGAGGCTGATGATTATAAGTGAATGAGCTTTTTAATGTTTCTCTTCCTTCACATTCATACAGGTCCATGTGGTTATGCTTCAGGGGACCACAAGGTTAGTACTAGTACCCTTTCTTTCCACCATTTTCTTACTGGAGACCTAGTCCTCCACAGGCTGGGCCAGTACTCCCACCAGGAATACTGGTTCTTTTCAGAGAATATGGGTGTTGAGGTCCTAATTCCAAGAAAATTGTATTTCCCCAGAAGCACCTCAGTCACAAGGGAGAGATCACATCTAGTCACACCCTCTCCTCTAGAGTGACAGAGTCCCCTTCCTAACCTGGACTCCCACCCTGAGGGCAGGCTCACCACATCCTGAGGACTTTAAAATCTCCTTTCTGTGGAGGGACTTGTTTATTGTTGGGAAATTAATTCATCTTCCAGGACCCTCACCCTTGCCCCTGGAGTGTTTATGTGAAGGACCCTAGTCCTCAGTGGTGACCTCCTCTTCTCCTGACCCGTATCAGAAGTGTCAGCAGCCCTCAGATGCTGAGAGCAAAAGTGTGTTTTCTCTGAGGTGGAGGAATTATCCAATTCTAATCATTTCACCCTGAGTAAACAAATAATTTTTATTTTACCAAATACAAATTTTATTATTCAACTCTTTTACTAAAACTAGTGAACACTTGTTACACTCAGAGTTTCTGAGCTGGGGGCAGAGAATTCAACGATGGTGTTGTCTCTCGTTAAAGCTTATGTCACAGAAACCAGGGAGGTTCAGTTGTTCATTCAGTCAGTTGATGCCAGTGGGCTTCTCCCTTCCTCTGTCTCTGTCTCCCTCTGAGAATGCAGGGCAGCGAGGCCCAGGATTAGGTCAGAGAGAAATCGCCTTCTTTCCTCTACTTGTGTGCGATTCTACATTTAAAGTTTTAAAGTTTTTTTTTTGTTTTTTTTTTTTTTTTGCGGTACACAGGCCTCTCACTGCTGTGGTCTCGCCCGTTGCGGAGCACAGGCTCCGGACGCGCAGGCTCAGCGGCCATGGCTCACGGGCCCAGCCACTCCGCGGCACGTGGGATCTTCCCGTACCGGGGCACGAACCCGTGTCCCCTGCATCGGCAGGCGGACTCTCAACCACTGCGCTACCAGGGAAGCCCTAAAGTTTTTTATAAATTATATTCACTTAGTGACTTATTGGGCAAAATTTGTCTTGCTGCTCCTAATTAGTTCTAATTCGTGGTGAGGTAAGAGCAATACGGGGAAGTAAAAAAGGCAGAGGGGCTGCGGTCTCTATCATTTTCAATGCTTTAAATTTTTTGTTTCTCATTGCTACTTTCTTATAAAGTAAAATTCCACAGTTATTTTGTGGGTGAAAAGGAAACTAATGTAAGGTGAAATTCACGAATGTGAAAGAAGGGAAGTGATTTTCCACAGACACAATGACATATTCTAAGTTAGCAAAATTTAATACAGCATTGCCGGGGCAGGATAAAAGCCAATATGAATAACAGAAAGTCTGGAAAATGGCTGCTTCTGCCAGAAACTCAAAGAAGACCAAGTCCTGGGTTAATGGACTGCCTTCAGCTTTGCAAGACCAGGCACCTGATTTTTCTTTCATTTAATCGATATGTGATTATTTTTGAAGAAAGAGGGAAGAAGTCACACCGATCAGCTCACAAGCAACTGGCAACCAGAACCCAATGGCTAGAACACTAACCCTCTGTGGCAGGATCGTGGAGATCAGCCTTGCTGAGCATCTGTCTAGTTGATGAATCCACTCAGGTAATAAGAAGAGTGCTTTGAGAACACTAGAATTAAAAGGAAGGGAATTAGATGATGCCAAATGATACTGATCTTAATCTGGATAGTAATCGTCATATAAAAGTAGCAACTGGGGACTTCCCTGATGGTCCAGTGGGTAAGACTCCGAGCTTCCAATGCAGGGGGCCCGGGTTCAATCCCTGATTGGGGAAGTAGATCCCGCATGCATGCCACAACTAAGAGTCCACATACCACAACTAAAGATCCTGCATGCCTCAACAAAGATCCCGCATGTTGCAACTAAGACCTGGTGCAGCCAAAATAAATAAATAAATATTAAGGAAAAAAAAGAGAGAAACAGAGTCTTTGCTGAGAGATGTAGGGAATATGTTGAAAAAAAAAAGTAACAACCGAATTTTATTGCTTGCTTATAAGGAACTAGCCACTTTCTAAGTTCTATTAACTTGGTCCTCTCAGTAACCCTATTTCGATCACACTCACTTATACAGCTGGAGACAAATATCAATCTGGACGGATGAACTGTTCCAAACGTACCATAGATACAAGGGCAAACCTTAGTGAGGGGCTTTTCTGTGATTTGTCTGAAAGAGCCCATTAAAGAAAGTGAAGGGTGGAAAAGAACATGATACTTAGGAACCAACTAAATCATCAGAGGGAAGACAGCGAGATGACAAAGGACCCTTAATTCCACTTCAGATGCCAAAGGATTGCTGTCACTTGTTTTGGAGGGCTACACAGGGTGTGGTCTGTCAACTGAGCTGACTTTAAGTTCTAAGCAAAAATAGGCAAAATCCTTATTAAACAGTTAGAAAGGAGTGGATTTTTCTGCCAATTGAAGGAAGAAGTCTAAGATTTTATGAGTGATTTCTTCAACGAAATATAGTAAATAGCTTTATTAATCCAAGAACAGCAGACTTCTGGAATCTATGTATTTTTAACTCTTGAGTTTTCTTGTGAGTTTAAGAACAAAGTAAAAGCACCTAACGATCTCTATCCATATGAGCTCTGACGTTTCTTCTTCAGGATAACAACTAAAAAGTCACTCGCCATCCGGCTCTACAAGAATGAAGTCACTAGTCACTGTAGTCCCTGACCCCAGCATGCCCTGTTAGGAGTTCAGGGTGGAGATTAAGAACGAGGCACGCTGTGCTCTGGGAAAACTGACAGAACAGGCCAGTAGGTCGTTAAATAATTTCCCGAGAAAATTTAATAAACGCAATTTCTTGCATGTTCTCCGTATGTAAAAAGCCCTAAAATCATTAACAGAGACATCTGTTCCTCATGACTAGCAGCAAGCTTCTACCAAGATGTGTCCTTGATTGCATGTACCTCCCTCACCAAAATCACCAGTATATACTGACGTCCCCCTTATGTCCTTGGGGCAGTTCGTCAGAGCTGAAAGGCTGTCCTCCAGGCTATAGTCCTCAGTAAGTCCTCCCAAAAAAATGAACTCTCAGCTCTCATGTTGTGGTTTGTTTTCAGTCAACAAGGACCTCACTGATTTCCCAGGAGACCTCCTCAGGTCAGCCTGTTCTCATTCTCAATGAAGACACCTCCATTTCTCACCTACAGTCCAGGCTGGACATCCGTTTGTCTACTGATAGAGTCCAGGGAAGAATCTCTACTCTTTATTGTTCCAACTGTTGGTTAAGATGTGGGT
>NW_021702321.1:0-3107 GCF_005190385.1 Monodon monoceros
TACAATCACATACCAGGAGTAATGGACACTGGGAGTGTTTAATGGACTATTAATTATTTTTCACATCCAGAAAAGAAACATGTGTGTGCTGCTCTCCTCTGTATATAAACTAGGTTTTTACACAATGTTTGGCAACACGCAGACCTAAGTTCAGGAGGCCTGTACTACTGTTAGAACGAATGTGAAGAAGACAGTGTTATAATGAAAAATATATGAAACAGTGAAAAGTTCATGCCTACTTAAAGGCAACCTTATATTACATTGAAGTTTATGTACCAGTACTAATGAAAAGGGGCAATAAAAGAGGTTCTTTTATGCTAAATTAAAGAATAGATGTATATCAGAGACTCTTTCTTGTTAATGCTTTAGCAGAGGATCACCAAAATGATCTCTCTTTCAAGAGAATACCTGCGTTACACATAGTCAGCAGCTGGATGCCTGTGTATCTATGCTAAAGCTCCAGACATGTTTCCCTCAAGTTCTCTGACAAGGATAGAGGCTCCAAAGACCCCTGTTTGAGCTACTAAACCTCCTTTATGTTGCACCAGGTTCAAGGCTCTTGATCAAATAGCCAGTTACTTCTGGAAGGTAAAGGAATTGTGCAACGATGTAAAGGGTGCTTATACATTTCTGCTCCCAGCCTCTTAAACTTCAGAATTTTTTTTTTTTTTTTTTTTTGCCACACCGTGTAGCATATGGGATCTTCCCCAACCAGGGATCGAACTCACGCCCACTGTAGTAGAAGTGTGGAGTCTCAACTACTAGACAACCAGGGAAGTCCCCAACTTCAGAATTAAAGCCTTGCTCCAACCCACAGTCCGGTCTCTAGCATAGTTGACTCAATTTATAGATATTTTAACCAGTGAGTCAGGGAATTTTTAAGAAATAGCCTTATAGACTTTGGGATAAAAGACCTGGAATCAATGAGATATGTGGTGTTGTCTTTTCTGGATGGAAAGGTAGGTAGGGGCAACTCAGTTTGAGCTCTTGGCCATGTTAGAGTGTGATACAGAAATAGGTGAGCCAGACAACATTCAGGGGTTACCAACTAGTAAGGAGCCCTGTAATATAAATAAAATAATCGAATGTGATATCAGTGAACTGCTTTACTCTTATAAAAATGACAAACTGGGCTTCCCTGGTGGCGCAGTGGTTGAGAGTCCGCCTCCGATGCAGGAGACACGGCTTCGTGCCCCAGTCCGGGAAGATCCCACATGCCGCAGAGCGGCTGCGCCCGTGAGCCATGGCCACTGAGCCTGCGCGTCTGGAGCCTGTGCTCCGCAACGGGAGAGGCCACAACAGTGAGAGGCCCGCGTACTGCAAAAAAAAAAAAAAAAAAAAGACAAACTGTAACTTAGGCCCACTCTAACCTAAACAGAACACGTCATTAAAGACAATTAATGTTCTTTGCTAACTCCTATTTCTTCTGTTGGCCTTTCACATTTCCCAGTCTCAAGCGGCATAGTCATGCAGAGCCTCATTCCTACACCAGCCGCTAACAGAAAAGAGGAGCCAATGGGCACAGTCATTTTTAATTCCCAAACATGTTTAACAAGAAAGAACAGTATATTTAATTATTTACATTTAAACCATTACTATGTTTTTTTGAGAAAAATATATCAAATAAAATGCAAAGAAAAATTAAGAGAATATGGAAACTGCAGTCAAGTTTAAAACATTTTCTTATTGAGGTAAGTCCAATTACAATTACAAAATAAAAGAAAAATGACAAAAGCAAAGCTTCAAACTTACCTGTAGAATAAAATTTGGAACCCTGCCTATGTATGTTACCTCTAACTTTAATGAGTATGGGTGTTTTCTGACTCATGCATTCCATGTATTAATAATGGATAAATGCAAAATTATAAGCAATACCAAATAAGCAAAAATTCTAGGATACATTTAAATCTCTTAAGTATTTATAAAGGAATTTTTATAGTAATTTCATTAATTGAAAGTCAATTTATCCATACTCCCACCAAATGAATTTTCAACAATATCAAAAGACTATGAGTTTGAATTAGGATTTTTAAACTATTGTGCTATGACAAAGTTAACTCGCAGTATGTAATCCAGGAAGTTCATTGCTTTTATGAAATATTTCTTGCCTACAGCTCCCACATTATAATGAGAACTACAATTGCAATATTCCTCTTACTTATCCCTTTTCATCTATACATGCTGTTTTTCCCCTAAGAAAGTGATGACTTCTTCTGCTCGCCTAATCTTTTAGTTTGTTTAATTTGATATGAATGTATCTTTCCTTATTAGATTGCTCTAAATGGTGATATTTTATGTTACATTTCCAAATTTTGTGTGTGTGTATGTCCTCAATTATCCGCATAGTTTCTAAGGCCAGCAAACAAACCCTTGAGTCATCATCTGACCCAAATTCTAGAAACACCTCATTGTCATTTGATGGATCATAATATTTTATACCAATGACTATAGGTTGTTTTGTTGTATATGTTTTATTTGTTATATACATTATGTGAAGTATGATAATGATTATAAGAAGGCATGAAAATTTTTTTATTAAATGGACTTTTCCAAATGTCATCATTAATAAATCAATTTATAGATTTAACACAATCTAAATTAGTACTGCAGAAAAATATTTATTATTTTTGTAGCAATTGACAAGTGATTTTAAATATTTTATGAAAATGCAGAGGGCCTGGAAAAGCCCAAATGATTTTCAAAGAGAAAAAAAAAGTTGGAACACATGTACTACCTGATTTCGAGATTTACTCTAAACATACTTTATCACATTGGTATGGTATTGGTGTAAGTATAGAAATATAGATTAATGTAACAGAATATCAAGAAATAGATACACTCATATATGGTTAATTAATTTTCAACAAAAATGCCAGTGGAGAAAGGGATGTTTTTAGAACAAATCCTTTTGGAACAAGTAGATATCCATATGAAACAATAGGTAAATAACCTCAACTTTTACCTTAATCAAACAGAAAATTAGTTCAGAATGGATCACAGACCTAAACAGTAAACACTAGGAATAACAAGTAACTTTCTAAACTGGATAAGCTACTGCTAATATTTTATGTAATGGTGAAATTATAAAATCTACTCTTATGTTTGGG
>NW_021702322.1:0-946 GCF_005190385.1 Monodon monoceros
ATTTGCTCACCGAACCTCACGAATGCTATGACCCCGAAGTGTCCAGCTTTATGTCTCACCCAGCACCGGGTATAGATTTGGTAAACCCAGGTTGCATCACAAGCCCTGAATGAATTATTTAAGAATTGCTCTCTATTTCACTGTCATTGTGTTTTCTTTTTGAAATTTATTTTGATAATGGGATTTAATGGATTTTCACTGCTACGTTTAAGCCGCTGTACGCATGCTTGATTCTCTTACTGAGACATATAAATCCATGGGTTTTAAGATTCTTACTAGTCAGGTATATTCTTAGGCGTTAAATATGGGATGTTGAGTCCCTTTCGTTGAGGAAGGGGTAGGTCTTTTCTATTATATATTTGGCTTAAGGAATGGTATCTGTGCTAATTTCAATCTCTGGTTTTATGCAGCACCCCAACTCACGTTTCCCCATAAGCAAGCATAAGTTGGTTTTCTAAATTTGGGACCCTGTTCTGTTTTGTAATTCAGTTCATGTGTAGCCAAGTTTACATTCCGTGTATTAGTGATATCTTATGATGTTTCTTTTTCTGTGTGACTTATTTCTCGTAGTATCATCGTGCCTGAATCCACTCATTATGCCGCTACGGGCCTGATGACGTAGATTTCATTGCTGAGTGATATTCCATTGTACGTCCATACCACAACAACTTTACCCGTTTTTTGCTTTCTCAGATATTTAACATGTACCGTAGACGAGGTTTTTGTAAACACAGCCGTCCCAAACTTTGAGGTGGTTGTTTTTTTTTTTTTAATTTCTCTAAGCTATAGGACCATAAGTGGAAGTGCCATAGGCTGTGTTGCTTTTTTTCCTACGTGTTTCAGGAAACACCATACACTTCTCCAGAGTGGCTGTTGGCAATTTACATCCCGCCCATCAGCATAACAAGGCTCCCTGTTCTCCATGACCTGTCCTGCCTTTCTGGAT
>NW_021702322.1:1046-1339 GCF_005190385.1 Monodon monoceros
CGCTTGCTTGGTTGGCCAAAAAGTGCGTATGCGTTTTTTCTTAAATATATTCAGGAAAAAACGCATACGCCCTTTTTGGCCAAGTGCATCATTGTCGACATTCTGCCTCTTTTCCTATGGTTTAAGTACAATTCCAGTCTACCCCCTGAAATCGTTTTCCTGAAATTCTGCCCCGCTTTCAAGTCCTCTTCGAAGACTTACTTCAATACATTTTTGGACGATATCTGTCATTCATAACTCTGCAGGTTTGTGAATTACAGTGCCCGTGAGATCCTTTCTTCAATTCGCTTTCT
>NW_021702323.1:0-1130 GCF_005190385.1 Monodon monoceros
GGAGGTTAAAGGCCCTGACTCTCCAAGTGGGGAGAGTGTTAGTAAAGGTTCCGGAATGGTGAACCCGAGTACCAGGGGATGAAAACTGAGATGCATTTGAAAACGTTTCCCAATCACACGGTGGACCATACTCTGGGATTCCCATGCATGTTTTAGCTGAATGAAGAAGCCCTTAAACCTGGAGAGTTGGGACCCATGGAATGGGTACCATGAAGTATGATTTCAAAGGGTCTGCGTTTGCTCACCGAACCTCACCAATGCTATCAGCCCAAAGTGTCCAGCCTTATGTCTCACCAAGCTCTGGGTGTAGATGTGGTTAATCCAGTTTGCATCACAAGCCCTGAATAAATTACTTAAGAATTGCTCTCTATTTCACTGTCATTGCATTTTGTTATTGAAATTTATTTTGATAATGGGATTTATCGGATTTTCACTGCTGTGTTTATGCCGCTGTACACATGCTTGATTTCCTTATGGAGACATATAAATCCATGGGTTTTAAGTTTCTTACTTGTCAGGTATATTCCCAGGCGTTGATTATGGTGTGTTGAGTCCATTTCGTTGAGCAAGGAGTAGGTCTTGTCTATTATATATTTGGCTTATGGAACGGTATCTCTGCTAATTTCAATCTCTGGTTTTATGCAGAACCCGAACTCACCTTTCCCCATAAGCAAGCATAAGTTGGTTTTCTAAATTTGAGACCCTGTTCTGTTTTGTAATTCACTTCATGTGTAGCCAAGTTTACATTCCGTGTATTAGTGATATCTTATGATGTTTCTTTTTCTGTGTGACTTATTTCTCGTAGAATCATCGAACCTGAATCCACTCATTATGCCGCTACGGGCCTGATGATGTAGATTTCATTGCTGAGTGATATTCCATTCTACGTGCATACCACAACTTCTTTATCCATTTTTTGCTTTCTCGGATATTTAACTTGTACCGTAGATGAGGTTCTTGTAAACAGAGCCGTCCCAAATTTTGGGGTGGCTGTGTGTTTTTGATTTTAATTTCCCTAAGCTATAGGACCATAAGTGGATGTGCCATAGGCTGTGTTCCTTTGTTTCCTACGTGTTTCAGGATACACCATACACTTCTCCAGAGTGGCTGTTGGCAATTTACATCCCGCC
>NW_021702324.1:0-1927 GCF_005190385.1 Monodon monoceros
TTAGGGGACAGGGACGGTTTAGGGTACAGGTTAGGGTACAAGAACGGTTTAGTGTGAGTGTACGTGTTGGGGTACGGGTTACTGTTACCGTACGTGTTGGGATTAGAGGACGGGTTAGGGTAAGCCTTCGGGTAAGTGTTAGGTTTAAGTTTAGTTTTGGGGTTAGGGTTAGGGGACGGTGACGGTTTAGGGTACAGGTTAGGGTACGACAATGGTTTAGGGTGAGCGTATGTGTTAGGGTATGGGTTAGTGTTAGCGTACGGATTAGGATTAGGGGCCGTGTTAGTGTAAGGCTTCGGGTAAGGGTTAGGGTTAGGGTTAGGGGACGTGGACGTGGACTGGGACGGTTTAGGGTTCAGGTTAGGGTACGACAATGGTTTAGGTTGAGCATATGTGTTAGGGTACGGGTTAGTGTTCGCGTACGTGTTAGCATTAGGGGACGGGTTAGGGTAAGGCTTCAGGTAAGGGTTAGGGTTTGGTTTAGGGGACGGGGACGAGGACGGGGATGGGGAGGATTTAGGGTACAGGATAGGGTACGACAACGGTTTAGGGTGAGCGTATGTGTTAGGGTATGTGTTAGTGTTAGCGTACGGGTTAGGATTAGAGGACGGGTTAGGGTAAGGCTTCGGGTAAGGTATAGGGTTAGGGTTAGTGTTAGGATTAGCGTTAGGGGACGGGGACGGTTTAGGGTACAGGTTAAGGTACGACAACGGTTTAGGGTGAGCGTACGTGTTAGGGTACCTGTTAGTGTTAGCGTATGGGTTAGGATTAGGGGACGGTTTAGGGTAAGGCTTCGGGTTAGGTTTAGCGTTAGGGTTAGTGTTAGGTTTAGGGGACGGGGATGGTTTAGGGTACAGGTTAGTGTACGACAATGGTTTAGGGTGAGCGTATGTGTTAGGGTATGGGTTAGTGTTAGCGTACGGGTTAGGATTAGGGGACGGGTTAGCGTAAGGGTTCGGGTAAGAGTTAGGGATAAGGTTAGGGTTAGGGTTAGGGTTAGGGTATGGGGACGTTTTAGGGTACAGGTTAGTGTACGACAACGGTTTAGGGTGAGCGTACGTGTTAGGGTACGTGTTAGTGTTAGCGTACGGTTTAGGATTAGGGGACGGGTTAGGTAAGGCTTTGGGTAAGGGTTAGGTTTAAGTTTAGGGTTAGGGTTAGGGGACAGGGACGGTTTAGGGTACAGGTAAGGGTACGACCATGGTTTAGGGTGAGCGTACGTGTTAGGCTACGGGTTAGTGTTAGCGTACGGGTTAGGATTATCGTAAGTGTTAGGGTAAGGATTCGGGTAAGGTTTAGGGTTAGGGTTAGAGTTAGAGTTAGGGTTAGGGGACGGGGACGGTTTAGGTTACAGGTGAAGGTACGACAACTGTTTAGTTTGAGCGTACGTGTTAGGGTACGGGTTAGTGTTAGCATACAGGTTAGGATTAGGGGACGGGTTAGGGTAAGGCTTCGGGTAACGGTTAGGGTTAGGGTTAGGGTTAGGGTAAGGGGACGGGGACGGGGGCGGTTTAGGGTACATATTAGTGTACGACAACTGTTTAGGATTAGGGGACGTTTAGGGTAAGGCTTCGGGTAAGGGTTAGGGTTAGGGTTAGAGTTAGGGGACGGGGACGATTTAGGGTACAGGTTAGGGTACAACAACGGTTTAGGTTGAGAGTACGTGTTAGAGTACGGGTTGGTGTTATCGTACAGGTTCAGGTTAGGGGACGGGTTAGGGTAAGTCTTCGGGTAAGTGTTAGGTTTAAGGTTAGGGTTAGGGTTAGGGTTAGGGGACGGTGACGGTTTTGGGTACAGGTAAGGGTACGACAATGGTTCAGGGTGAGCGTACGTGTTAGGGTACGGGTTAGTGTTAGCGTATGGGTTAGGATTAGGGGACAGGTTAGTGTAAGGCTTCGGGTAAGGGTTAGGGTTAGGGTTAGGGTTA
>NW_021702325.1:0-1118 GCF_005190385.1 Monodon monoceros
CCACTCTCATGCACTTTCTTCTCTCCACCCTCATGCGCTTTCTCTCCACTCTCATGCACTTTCTCTCCATTCTCAGGCGCTTTCTCTCCACTCTCATGCGCTTTCTCTCCACTCCCATGCACTTTCTCTCCACTCTCAGGCACTTTCTCTCCACTCTCATGCACGTTCTCTCCACTCTCATGCGCTTTCTCTCCACTCTCATGCACTTTCTTCTCTCCTCCCTCATGTGCTTTCTCTCCACTCTCATGCACATTCTCTCCACTCTCAGGCACTTTCTCTCCATTCTCAGGCGTTTTCTCTCCACTCTCATGCGCTTTCTCTCCACTCTCATGCACTTTCTCTCCGCACTCATGCAATTTCTCTCCACTCTCATGCACTTTCTCTCCACTCTCATGCGCTTTCTCTCCACTCTCATGCATTTTCTTCTCTCCACCCTTATGCGCTTTCTCTCCACTCTCATGCACTTTCTCTCCACTCTCATGCACTTTCTCTCCACTTTCATGCCCTTTCTCTCCACTCTCATGCGCTTTCTCTCCACTCTCATGCACTTTCGGTCCACTCTCATTCGCTTTCTCTCCACTCTCATGCACTTTCTCCCCACACTCATGCACTTTCTTCTCACCACTCTCATGCGCTTTCTCTCCACACTCATGCACTTTCTCTCCACTCTCATGCGCTTTCTCTCCACTCTCATGCACTTTCTTCTCTCCACCCTCATGTGCTTTCTCTCCACTATCATGCAGTTTCTCTCCACTCTCATGCATATTCTCTCCACTCTCATGCACTTTCTCTCCACTCTCACTCGGTTTCTCTCCACTCTCATGCACTTTCTCCCCACTCTCATGCACTTTCTTCTCACCACTCTCATGCGCTTTCTCTCCACTCTCATGAGCTTTCTCTCCACTCTCATGCACTTTCTCTCCTCTCTCATGCGCTTTCTCTCCACTCTCATGCGCTTCCTCTCCACTCTCATGCGCTTTCTCTCCACTCTCATGTGCTTTATCTCCACTCTCATGCACATTCTCGCCACTCTCAAGCACTTTCTATCCACTCTCGTGCGCTTTCTCTCCACTCTCATACGCTTTCTCTCCATTCTCATGCGCTTTCTCTCCACTCTC
>NW_021702325.1:1128-2246 GCF_005190385.1 Monodon monoceros
CCACTCTCATGCACTTTCTTCTCTCCACCCTCATGCGCTTTCTCTCCACTCTCATGCACTTTCTCTCCATTCTCAGGCGCTTTCTCTCCACTCTCATGCGCTTTCTCTCCACTCCCATGCACTTTCTCTCCACTCTCAGGCACTTTCTCTCCACTCTCATGCACGTTCTCTCCACTCTCATGCGCTTTCTCTCCACTCTCATGCACTTTCTTCTCTCCTCCCTCATGTGCTTTCTCTCCACTCTCATGCACATTCTCTCCACTCTCAGGCACTTTCTCTCCATTCTCAGGCGTTTTCTCTCCACTCTCATGCGCTTTCTCTCCACTCTCATGCACTTTCTCTCCGCACTCATGCAATTTCTCTCCACTCTCATGCACTTTCTCTCCACTCTCATGCGCTTTCTCTCCACTCTCATGCATTTTCTTCTCTCCACCCTTATGCGCTTTCTCTCCACTCTCATGCACTTTCTCTCCACTCTCATGCACTTTCTCTCCACTTTCATGCCCTTTCTCTCCACTCTCATGCGCTTTCTCTCCACTCTCATGCACTTTCGGTCCACTCTCATTCGCTTTCTCTCCACTCTCATGCACTTTCTCCCCACACTCATGCACTTTCTTCTCACCACTCTCATGCGCTTTCTCTCCACACTCATGCACTTTCTCTCCACTCTCATGCGCTTTCTCTCCACTCTCATGCACTTTCTTCTCTCCACCCTCATGTGCTTTCTCTCCACTATCATGCAGTTTCTCTCCACTCTCATGCATATTCTCTCCACTCTCATGCACTTTCTCTCCACTCTCACTCGGTTTCTCTCCACTCTCATGCACTTTCTCCCCACTCTCATGCACTTTCTTCTCACCACTCTCATGCGCTTTCTCTCCACTCTCATGAGCTTTCTCTCCACTCTCATGCACTTTCTCTCCTCTCTCATGCGCTTTCTCTCCACTCTCATGCGCTTCCTCTCCACTCTCATGCGCTTTCTCTCCACTCTCATGTGCTTTATCTCCACTCTCATGCACATTCTCGCCACTCTCAAGCACTTTCTATCCACTCTCGTGCGCTTTCTCTCCACTCTCATACGCTTTCTCTCCATTCTCATGCGCTTTCTCTCCACTCTC
>NW_021702326.1:0-12264 GCF_005190385.1 Monodon monoceros
TTTCTTTCATCAGTGTCTTATAGTTTTCTGCATACAGGTCTTTTGTCTCCCTAGGTAGGTTTATTCCTAGGTATTTTATCCTTTTTGTTGCAATGGTAAATGGGAGTGTTTCCTTAATTTCTCTTTCAGATTTTTCATCATTAGTGTATAGGAATGCAAGAGATTTCTGTGCATTAATTTTGTATCCTGCTACTTTACCAAATTCATTGATTAGCTCTAGTAGTTTTCTGGTGGCATCTTTAGGATTCTCTATGTATAGTATCATGTCATCTGAAAACAGTGACAGTTTTACTTCTTCTTTTCCAATTTGTATTCCTTTTATTTCTTTTTCTTCTCTGATTGCTGTGGCTAGGACTTCCAAAACTATGTTGAATAATAGTGGTGAGAGTGGACATCCTTGTCTTGTTCCTGATCTTAGTGGAAATGCTTCCAGTTTTTCACCATTGAGAATCATGTTTGCTGTGGGTTTGTCGTATATGGCCTTTATTATGTTGAGGTAGGTTCCCTCTATGCCCACTTTCTGGAGAGTTTTTATCATAAATGGGTGTTGAATTTTGTCAAAAACTTTTTCTGCATGTATTGAGATGATCATATGGTTTTTATTCTTCAATTTGTTAATATGGTTTATCACATTGATCAATTTGCATATATTGAAGAATCCTTGCATCCCTGGGATAAATCCCACTTGATAATGATGTATGATCCTTTTAATGTGTTGTTGGATTCTGTTTGCTAGTATTTTGTTGAGGATTTTTGCATCTATATTCATCAGTGATATTGGTCTGTAATTTTCTTTTTTTGTAGTATCTTTGTCTGATTTTGATATCAGGGTGATGATGGCCTCATAGAATGAGTTTGGGAGTGTTTCTTGCTCCGCACTTTTTTGGAAGAGTTTGAGAAGGATGGGTGTTAGCTCTTCTCTAAATGTTTGATAGAATTCACTTGTGAAGCCTTCTGGTCCTGGACTTCTGTTTGTTGGAAGATTTTTTTTTTTTTTCAGTACGTGGGCCTCTCACTGTTGTGGCCCCTCGCGTTGTGGAGCACAGGCTCCGGACGCCGAGGCTCAGTGGCCATGTCTCACGGGCCCAGCCACTCTGCAGCATGTGGGATCTTCCCAGACCAGGGCACGAACCCATGTCCCCTGCATCAGCAGGTGGACTCTCAACCACTGCGCCACCAGGGAAGCCCTGTTGGAAGATTTTTAATCACAGTTTCACTTTCATTACTTGTGATTGTTCTGTTCATATTTTTTGTTTCCTCCTGGTTCAGTCTTGGAAGGTTATACATCTCTAAGAATTTGTCCATTTCTTCCAAGTTGTCCATTTTATTGGCATAGAGTTGCTTGTAGTAGTCTCTTTGTATTTCTTGTATGGATGACTTGTATTTCTGCGGTATTTGTTGTAACGTCTCCTTTTTTATTTCTAATTTTATTGATTTGAGTCCTCTCCCTCTTGATGAGTCTGGCCAGTGGTTTATCAATTTTGTTTATCTGCTCAAAGAACCAGCTTTTAGTTTTATTGATCTTTGCTATTGTTTTCTTTGTTTCTTTTTCATTTATTTCTGCTCTGATCCTTATGATTTCTTTCCTTCTCATAACTTTGGGTTTTGTTTTTTCTTCTTTCTCTAGTTCTTTTAGGTGGAACGTTAGATTGTTTATTTGAGATTTTTCTTGTTTCTTGAGGTGGGCTTGTATAGCTGTAAACTTCCCTCTTAGAACTGCTTTTTCTGCATCCCATAAGTTTTGGATAGTCATGTTTTCATTGTCATTTGTCTCTAGATATTTTTTGATTTCCTCTTTGATTTATTCAGTGATCTCTTGATTATTTAGTAACGTATTGTTTAGCCTCCATGTGTTTGTGTTTTTTACGTTTTTTTCTCTGTAATTCATTTCTAATCTCATAGGGTTTTGGTCAGAAAAGATGCTTGATATGATTTCAGTTTTCTTAAATTTACTGAGGCTTGATTTGTGACTCAAGATGTGATCTATCCTGGAGAATGTTCCGTGCGCACTTGAGAAGAAAGTGTAATCTGCTGGTTTTGGATGGAATGTCCTATAAATATCAATTAAATCTATCTGGTCTATTGTGTCATTTAAGGCTTCCATTTCCTTATTTATTTTCATTTTGGATGATCTGTACATTGGTGTAAGTGAGGTGTTAAAGTCCCCCACTATTATTACTGTCAGTTTCCTCTTTTATAGCTGTTAGCAGTTGCCTTATGTATTGAGGTGCTCCTATGTTGAGTGCATATATATTTATAATTGTTATATCTTCTTCTTGGATTGATCCCTTGATCATTGTGTAGTGTCCTTCCTTGTCTCTTATAACATTCTTTATTTTAAAGTCTATTTAAAGTCTATTTTATCTGATATGAGTATTGCTATTCCAGCTTTCTTTTGATTTCCATTTGTATGGAATGTCTTTTTCCATCCCCTCACTTTCAGTCTGTATGTGTCCCTAGGTCTGAAGTGGGTCTCTTATAGACAGCATCTAGATGGGTCTTGTTTTTGTATCCATTCAGCAAGCCTGTGTCTTTTGGTGGGAGCATTTAATCCAGATACGTTTAAGGTAATTATCGATATGCATGTTCTTATGGCCATTTTCTTAATTGTTTTGGGGGTTTTTTTTGTAGGTCCTTTTCTTCTCTTGTGTTTCCTGCGTAGAGAAGTTCCTTTAGCATTTGTTGTAGAGCTGGTTTGGTGGTGCTGAATTCTCTTAGCTTTTGCTATAACAAAATTGGTATAGAGGACACATATCTCAATGTAAGAAAAGCCGTTTATGACAAAGCCGCAGCCAATATCATACTCAATGGTAAAAAACTGAAAGCTTTTCCTCTAAAACCAGGAACAAGCCAAGGATGACCACTCTTGCCATTTCTATTTAACATAGTAATGGAAGTCCTAGCCATAACAATCAAACAAGAAAAAGAAAGAAAATGCATCCAAATAGGAAGAGAAGTAAAACTATCACTGTTTGCAGATACTATATACAGAAAACCCTGAAGTTTCTACTAAAAAAACTATTAGAACTAATGAATTCAGTAAAGTTGCAGGATACAAGATCAGTGTACAGAAATCTGCTGCTTTTCTGTACACTAATAATGAACTTATCAGAAAGAGAAAACAATCCCATTTATAATTGCATCAAAAATAATAAAATACCTAGGAATAAAGTTAACCAAGGAAGTGAAAGACCAATATTCTGAAAACTATAAGAGGCTGATGAAGAAAATTGAAGACAGTACAAATAAATGGAAAGATATCCCATGTTCATGGATTAGAGGAATTAATATTATTAAAATTTCCATACTTCCCAAAGCAATCTACAGATTTAATGCAATTCATATCAAGGTGCCCATGACATTTTTCACAGAACTTGAACAAATAATCCTAAAATTTGTACAGACCACAGAAGACTTGAAATAGCCAAAGCAACCTTGAGAAAAAGGAAGGAAGCTGGAAGTATCATAATTCCTGATTTCAAACTATACTGCAAAGCTACAGTTATCAAAACAGTATGGTACTGGCACAAAAACAAATAAAAAACAAACACATAGATTAATGGAACCAAATTAATTAAAGAGCACCCAGAAATAACTTCATGTACATATGGTCAATTAATCTACAACAAAGGAGACAAAAATATACAATGGGGAAATGACAGTTTTTTCATTAAGTGGTGTTGGGAAAACTGGACAGCCACATGTAAAAGAATGAAATTTGAACATTTTCTCACATTATATACAACAATAAATTCAAAATGGACTAAATACCAAATTGTAAACCAGAAAGCCTAAAACTCCTAGAAGTAGACATAGCCAGTACAGTCTTTTACATAAGTTTTAGCAATATTTTTTTTGGCTCTATCTCCTCAGGCAGGGGAAATGGAACCTGAAACTTAAAAGCTTTTGCACAGTGTAGGAAACCATCAATAAAATGAAAGCCAACATACTAAATGGGAGAAGATATTTGCAAATGATATGTCTGATAAGGGATTAATAATATCCAAAATATATAAACAGCTCAAACAACTCAATATCAAAAACCAAATAAACCAATTAAAAAATGGGCAGAAGACCTGAATAGACATTTTCCAAAGACATACAGATGGACAATAGGCACATAAAAAGGTGCTTAACATCATGAATCATCAGGGAAATGCAAATCAAAACCACAATGAGATATCACTTCATACCTGTCAGAATGGCTATCATCAAAAAGACAATAAATGTTGGCAAGGATGTGGTGAAAAGGGAACCCTAATAAACTATTGGAGGGAATGTAAATTGGTACAGCCACTGTGGAAAACAGTATGGAGAGTCCTCAAAAAGTTAAAAATAGATCTAATATGTGATCCAACAATCTCATTTCTGGGTATTTAGCCAAAGGAAATAAAATCATTATCTTGAAGAAATATCTGTACCTCCAAGTCCTTATATTCAATGTAGCATTATTTGCAATAGCTAAGGTATGGAAACAACATAAGTGTCTGTTGACAGAAGAATGAATAAAGAAAGTTTGAGATACACACACACACACACACACAAACACACAGGAATTTTATTGAGTCATAAAAAAGGAAATCCTGCCATTTGCAGCAACATAGACAAAACTTGAGGGCTAAGTTAAATAAGCCAGACAGAAATAGACAAATACTGCATGGTATCACTTATTAGTGGAATCTTTAAAAAAAAGATCAAACTTATAGAAACAGAGATTGGAATGGTGGTTGCCAAGGGCTCAGAAGTGGGTAAATTGGGGATAAAGGGTACAAACTTTCAGTTATAAGATGAATAATGTGTGAGGATCTAATGTATAAAATGGTGACTGTTGTTATAATACTATAGTGTACAACTGAAATTTGCTAAGAGAGTAGAACTTAAGTGTTCTCACACACACACAAAAAGGTAACTGTATGAGGTGATGGATGTGTTAATTAACTTGATTGTGGGTATCGTTTCACAATGTATTGGCTTGGCCAAAAAGTTCTTTCGGATTTTTCAGCACAAACTTTCTGGCCAACCCAATATATGTACATAAAATTGTCACATGTACACTTTTTATATATTACAATTTTATATGTCAATTATACTGCAATAAAGCTGAAACAAACACTACTTTTGTTAGTAAAACATATGTTTTTCACTGTTGGAGAAAACAGTTACAGGTATGGAAAGGAGGCATGACTATTACCAAAGCTGGCACTCTCTGGTGACTCTTTTTAATCTGAATTTTTTTAAATATCCAGGAATTTAGAAACATTTTGAATAAATAGGAATTTATTGTAAAATAAATCAGAATTTTGATAGTGGCATCTTTTTTTACTTTTTTATTTTTCTTTTTCTTTTGTGGTACGCAGGCCTCTCACTGCTGTGGCCTCTCCCGTTGCGGAGCACAGGCTCCGGATGCGCAGGCTCAGCGGCCATGGCTCACGGGCCCAGCCGCTCTGTGGCATGTGGGATCCTCCTGGACTGGGGCACAAACCCACGTCCCCTGCATCAGCAGGCAGACTCTCAACCACCACGCCATCAGGGAAGCCCTGATAGTGACATCTTTTGACATATGTTGACTCTTGCTTAGGATTATTCCAAGACCATATCCTAGGTATTTAATAGATTTTGCTTTGCTTTGGAGTTTTCAAAGAAAATACACCTTAAAAATTCTTTCTTACAGAAAGGAAAAGTGATTTTCAAAATATATGCATGGAACAAGAGGAATTTTCTGTCAGAACTAAGTAGGCATAGTCCTCGGTGAAGGCTGAATTGTCTGGTGTTTCCACTTTAAGCCTCTTAGCTACATTTCTGTTTCTATAGAACAAGAGAAGATCCCAGAGACGTAATTTTTCTTCCTTTGTAGAAACTTCCTTATCTGGCAGAAAATGGTAACTCATCACACCTGCAGCAGAAGGCAACTTTTCAACTCAGTCAATATGATCAACATTAAGCATCCATCAAATGAAGGATTGGGAGTGATAACCTTAAAAATCCCGCTAGGCACCTAGTTATTGATTCTCTGTTCAGCCTGATGCATGAAGGTGCAAAGGCAACAAGTGATTGGAGAAAACACAAACCTGCCTGCCTGCCTGCCTGCATCAGGCTGAGTCAGGCAGGACTTCCGACCAGAAAGCATCATCTTTGGTTTTACTCAAAACATAGTTCTTTCATCCCAATCCATCAGAATCTGATTCTAGCAGGAGGTCTGCTCTTCCTTGCCTTTCCTTGGGATTCTCAGAAAAGCCCAAAGGACAATTTACAATAAAACTTAATTACTTTTAGCCTGGCTGTTCATATGCTTGGGACTATTTGGAGGATGAAGCTTGTGACTTATACCAAGAAAAAAAAATTGGTGTGTTTAATAGTATGAAGGAGCTTGTAGAAAGGGCTTAAATTATTTTGGAGATTAAATTCTTTTCAGGGGCTTTAGAAGCACTGCTTCATATTAAAATAATAAATGTGCTAATTACATTTTAATCGTTTCACCTCATTAAGCCAATACCACAAAACCTCTCATTAGCCACACCACCACCTTCACAGGTGAGAATGATTATAGCTCTTGTGCAGAGACTCCTGGAGTCCATCAGCTGGCAACAGGCTGAGCTACCCTTGACCAGAATCAGAAAGGAAGAAATCTTTCTGGCAGCATCCTTCTCCCACTGCTACAGGTGTTCAGTGCCCTTAGGTTTTCTGCATGAACATTTCTGAAAGCTTTCCTTGCCCAGTTACCTTAAAAAGGATCAAGTAAATCAGTGGTGCTTTATTATAGCCCTTGTAACTTCCTGTTACAATGACTTATTCATGTTTCTCTCCCTACTAGACTGTCACTTCTAGTCAATAAATTTTCATTGAATAAATTAATGTGTGATTGATGAAAGTTATAAATGACCGATACTGTTTTGCCCATTTCAGAGTAATTAAAATGTAATGAACTAGACTATAAGCCCCTGGTGGACCAAGAATAGGTCTTACTGAAGTTGCGTCCTGGAGGATAACACAATGGCTGGCACAAAATGTTTGCTCAATAAATAATAATGAAAAGATCATGACAATCTCTTAACCTCAAAGGAGCAAGCTCTAACTGGAGAATTCTGACCTTGGACAAGAACAGACTTGGATGGGCGTCTTTCGAGTTGCTCCTTGGAGTCACATGTCCCCACTGGGATCCCCAAAGGGGGAAATACCTGTGTGAATAACTGCCTTTGACTCCGACCCAGCTGAACTACAGCAAACAGCTACCCGACAGTTGTGAATTGGCTCTCACTGGACGTGTCCAGGGAGAGTCAGGATGCGTTGAAGTCATTGGACCAGAGTCCCTCCATCCAGAGGATCACATGAGCACCGAGCCTCTGTGGGTCATGTTGTAATTTACTCCATTATTCACAGAGTGACAACAGAGGACTGTCGTTATCATCCAACGAGGGCTCTGCATTACCAAAGAAGCAATGAGAATGTCTTCCAACTCAGAGCTTGAAATGCTTGTCGCAGCTGGGTGGGATGCCCAAGCACATAAATCAGTTCCCGTCTTAATTAGTCAGGGTCTGCTGAACACCTTGAAATTGGAAAGAGACATGTAACAAAAGTTACATAACAGACCTCCAGCTGCAGCCGGTCCCCTACCAGCCCCTGAAAATCCTTTTAGTAACTTTGTTCTGATGAGCCACCTTTTCTGTCTCAGATGAAGGTAAACAATTAACAAGAAAACATCTCAAAACCTATCCTCCTGCTAGCGAATGTGATTTGGCTGAGTGTTGTGTATTTACTTGAGTTGATTTAAAGAAGGGAAAAGACACTCATCTGGTAGCAGGCAAATCTGCGAAGTGTTGAGAGGGTGTGATCATTTTACAAAACAGTCCAGCCGGTTTACACTCTTGGTTTAGAAAAAAATATTCTTTCCTCTTCATTCCAAAGTTAAAGGTTTGTTTTGGAAATGGAAGGAAACTTCATGACTCACTCTTGTTCTTGTCGAATACTCACATGGAGATGAAGGAATAAAGAGAGAAACGAACGGGTGATGAAGGAAAATCAAGACTGGTGTCTTGTGGGTGGGGGAGGGAGTTAGTCCTCCCGTCTTCCCACCTTTGTAAACTTCATGCTTTGACAGTGGGCACCAAGTCTTCCTCAAAGCCTTGAGGCTTAAAAACCTGTCTGGAAGGTTTGGGGGAGGGGCTTGTGCACAGGGAAGAGCAGCGTTCACATCAAGGACGTTTCAAGCTCGACCTTTTGTATTTCACCAGAGAGAGGAAATTTGCTTTAAGCACCTGTGAAGACACCACAGAAGGCGCCCTGCGGGGTCAGATGGGGACACAGGTGTGTTCCTAGAGGAACTTGTGCCACAGGGAGACGGAGAAATGCGTGTGGGGGTAAGAGAGCGAGGACAGCAAGAGCTAGTGAAGACCGATGAAGGATGAAGGAAGAGGAACTGGTGCAGAATGGGGAGAAGAGAGGGGAGCGACACGGATATAATCCTCTCTGTCTCTCTCTCTCTGCCCTTGGATGCTCAGTGACCTTCGTTGGAGACACCACAGCCCCCCAGCCCATCCCCACGTCAGCCAGGTACCCCTCCACACTCAGGCCCCCAATCCTTGCCCCTCTCTTTCTCTCACACCCACACCCAATCCATCAGTACGTGCAGTTGCCTCTCTCAGCAAATGTACCCCCGTTGAGAAGCCCAGCTCCTTCTCATGCCCCTCTGGCTCCCTGGACCCATCTCCTGAGTCACGGCCATGGTCTCCTAATGGCACTTGTGCTCCCACTCTTGTCCCTGCATCCTGCGCTCTGCTTGGCGTTCACTACAAGCCTTGTGGCTCAAAACCCTTCCATGACTTCTCTCCCCCAGAATCAGGTCTAAACCCTGTGGGACCCAGCCCCTGGGTCTGTCCTTATCTTCCAGCGTGCTCTCAGCCCCAGCCTCCTTGGTCCTGCTCTCTCCTGCTGGAATGTTCTCCACACAGAGGGTCTCGTGGCTGTCTCCCCAGCGAAATTCAGGTCCCTGCTCAAATATCACCATTTGGAGAGATGTTACTGGCCGCCTCATAAAAGGGGAGCTCCTCTCTCCTCCACCCCATCACGGCCTAGCCTGCTGATCGGCTTTCTTCTAACACACATCGCTACTTGGTATTCTAGTCCATGTCGGCTACTGTCTGTCTCCTATATTAGAGCATCAGCTCCACGAGGGCAAGCATACCGCTTTGTCTGCTGCTGTACCTTCCATACTTCAGTCGTGTCCAGCACACGACCAGTGTCCAGTCAATGCATGTCGAATGGACATAAGAATGAACCACTGCACCGTGCACAGCTGCTTCTCTTTTCTTCGGGTTTTGGGTCTGAACATCTGCGTGTCACTCTCTTCCCTCCTGTGCCCCCGCACACTGCCTCCCACTTGGGGAGACCTAAATGCCCGGAAGAAAAGCAACTGTTGTCTTGTGTGCTCCTTCTGCGTGCCAGTCACTGAGAGCTGCCTTTTGGCCTGTTAGTATTTACTAGGTAACTACCTGGGCAGTGACCATGTCTCCTGGCTGCCTTTATTAATATGAAGTGGGACTGGGTGATGGGGCTCTGTTTAGGGCAAGGTCTCTGTTAAGAGCTGGGATTCCCAGGGCTCTTGAAGAGCCACACATCTGTCAGTCATGCTGTTCACTTTGGTGTCATATCTAAAAAAACTGTTCTGTTTCTTTACAATGAACGTTTCATCATCAAAGACTCACCTCCTATACCTGAAAACGCCTTGGGCTAGTGGACTTCCCTCTTGGGAGGGATTTCTTCATCCCAAGCAGGAAGTGCACCGGGGCTCCCGGGTATGCCCAGATGAAAAGGGCAGCCTCCGCATCTTGCACACCCCCAGCTCATGCTTCACTAGCCCTTCACAGCTCTGCCCACTTCAATTTCGGCCCTGAGAGCTTTTCACTTACAGTTCAGTACCGCTCCTGAGCGTCCAATGTGGCTGACAGACCAGGGCGTGCCTTTGTTTATTGGGGGTGTGGTGGCAGGTTCGCAGAGCTGATATTGACTTTAATTAGCACCCTGCAGGCTGTGAAACTCCATGACTTGAAGCTAGTGACACCAAAACAGTTTGAGAATCTTCGGAATCCATCCAGCCCATTCTCGAAACCACAAGAGAAGCCACTATGACCATCCCCCGGAGGGGGTTTGTAAAATTGTTTTGTTGAAATAGTGACCTTGATGTTAAATGGTCCCACTTTACTTCTCCCACTGCCCCCAAGTCCTCTGATCATGAAGCATTTTGTGTATATGCTGTAGGATTTAAACTCAGAATACAACT
Source organism: Monodon monoceros (assembly GCF_005190385.1). NCBI lineage: Eukaryota > Metazoa > Chordata > Mammalia > Artiodactyla > Monodontidae > Monodon > Monodon monoceros. The sequence goes on from NW_021702326.1 coordinate 10,274, forward strand.
TGGTAGGGTGGGACAAAAATAATTAAATGTCCATCCCAGCTTGAAGTTTAGTCTGATCTGATCATTTGGTTTTGTCCAGCGCCTGACTAAAAATGCTCCGTCTCTCAGATATGTTTTCTGCACCCTTCTCTCTCTAGGATGGTATATGGAGCGGGTGAGGCTTAACACACATCTCGTGTGGCGGGGGGGATCGGGGTGCTTAGCGGTGCTCTGGTCTTTGGGGGTGATATTTCTTGTCCATCTGGGAGCTGCTCACTTTGCTAGCATTTGCAGCTGAAACCTACAGCTGCATAACTTGTGAATTGGTCTCTCTTTCCCTGGTGAGGGTCCAGCCAGGACGTAGCCCTTCTGAAGTGTATATATGTCAATGCCACTCTCTCACTTCGTCCCAGCTTACCCTTCCCCCTCCCCGTGTCCTCAAATGCATTCTCTACGTCTGCGTCTTTATTCCTCTCCTGCCCCTAGGTTCTTCAGAACCAGTTTTTTTTTTTTTTTTTAGATTCCATATATATGTTAGCATATGGTATTTGTTTTTCTCTTTCTGACTTACTTCACTCTGTATGACAGACTCTAGGTCCAACCACCTCACTACAAATAACTCAATTTCGTTTCTTTTTATGGCTGAGTAATATTCCATTGTATATATGTGTCACATCTTCTTTATCCATTCATCCGTTGATGAACATTTAGGTTGGTTCCATGTCCTGGCTATTGTAAATAGTGCTGCAATGAACATTGTGGTACATGTCTCTTTTTGAATTATGGTTTTCTCAGGGTATATGCCCAGTAGTGGGATTGCTGGGTCATATGGTAGTTCTGTTTTTAGTTTTCTTACGGAACCTCCATACTGTTCTCAATAGTGGCTGTATCAATTTACATCCCCACCAACACTGCAAGAGGGTTCCCTTTTCTCCACACCCTCTCCAGCATTTATTGTTTGTAGATTTTTTGATGATGGCCATTCTGACAGGTGTGAGGTGATACCTCATTGTAGTTTTGATTTGCATTTCTCTAATGATTAGTGATGTTGAGCATCCTTTCATGTGTTTGTTGGCAATCTGTATATCTTCTTTGGAGAAATGTCTATTTAGGTCTTCTGCCCATTTTTGGATTGGGTTGTTTGTTTTCTTTGATATTGAGCTGCGTGAGCTGCTTGTAAATTTTGGAGATTAATCCTTTGTCAGTTGCTTCGTTTGCAAATATTTTCTCCCATTCTGAGGGTTCTTTTTTGTCTTGTTTATGGTTTCCTTTGCTGTGCAAAAGCTTTTAAGTTTCATTAGGTCCCATTTGTTTATTTCTGTTTTTAATTTCCATTTCTCTAGGAGGTGGGTCAAAAAGGATCTTGCTGAGATTTATGTCATAGAGTGTTCTGCCTATGTTTTCCTCTAAGAGTTTGATGGTGTCTGGCCTTACATTTAGGTCTTTAATCCATTTTGAGTTTATTTTTGTGTATGGTGTTCGGGAGTGTTCTAACTTCATTTTTTTCCATATAGCTGTCCAGTTTTCCCAGCACCACTTATTGAAGAGGCTGTCTCTTCTCCATTGTATACTCTTGCCTCCTTTATCAAAGATAGGGTGACCATATGTGCATGGGTTTATCTTGGGGCTTTCTATCCTGTTCCATTGATCTATATTTCTGTTTTTGTGCTGGTACCATACTGTCTTGATTACTGTAGCTCTGTAGTATAGTCTGAAGTCAGGGAGCCTGGTTTCTCCGGCTCCATTTTTCTTTCTCAAGACTGCTTTGGCTATTCGGGGTCTTTTGTGTTTCCATACAAATTGTGAAACTTTTTTGTTCTAGTTCTCTGAAAAATGCCAGTGGTAGTTTGATAGGGATTGCATTGAATCTGCAGATTGCTTTGGGTAGTATAGTCATCTTCACAATGTTGATTCTTCCAATCCAAGAACATGGTATATCTCTACATATGTTTGTATCATCTTTAGTTTCTTTCATCAGTGTCTTATAGTTTTCTGCATACAGGTCTTTTGTC
>NW_021702327.1:611738-730994 GCF_005190385.1 Monodon monoceros
AAGTTAACCTAAATGGGAGAAAATATTTGCAAACTATATATCTGATGAGGGGTTAATATCCAAAATATATAAAGAACTCATAAAACTCAATGGCAAAGGAACCCAACAACACCTTGATTAAAAAATGGGCAAATAACCTGAATAGATATTTTTCCAAAGACATACAAATGCCCAAGAGGTATATGAAAAGGTCTTCAACATCACTAGTCATCAGAGAAATGCAAATCAAAATCACAATGAAATATGACTTCCCAACTGTTAGATGGCTACTATCAAAACTATGACAAGAGTTGGCAAGGATGTAGTGAAAAGGAAACCCCGTGTATGTTGTTAGTGGGAATGTAAACTGTTATAGTCATTATGGAAAAGAATATTGAGTTTCTGCAAAAATTTAAAAATAGAACTACCATAAGATCCAGTAATTTCTTTTCTGGGTATAAACCCCAAAGTAATGAAATCAGTAACTCTAAGAGATATTTGTGCTTCCATGTTTATTACAGCATTATTCACAATAACTAAGGTGTGGAAACAACTTAAGTGTCCATTGACAGATGAATGAATATAGAAAACGTGGTTTACACACAAACACACCACACACACACACACACACACACACACACCCCTCACACACACTGGAATATTTTTCAGCCATAGAAGAAAAACCTGGATGAACCTGGAAGACATTATGTTTAGTGAAATAAGCCAGACACAAAAAGACAAGTATCAAATGATTTCATTTATCTGTGGAATCTAAAAAAGTTGAATACACAGAAGCAGGGAGGAGAATGCTGGTTACCAGAGGCAGGAAGGTAGAGGAAATGGGTAAATGTTGGTCAAAGGATATAAAATTGCATTTATACAGGATGAAGGAGTCTAGAGATCTAATGTATAACATACATATGATTCTATAACATATAGTGAATATCCCAAAATAAACATGTAAAAATAGCTTCAAAATAAAAGATTTGAGTTACAGTCTATAGAAGATGGAAATAATTATTCCAGGGAAAGGTCTTTGGGTTTCTCAGCAAACAGACTAGCCAGGGTTTTATTTTAGGATGACCAAGACACAGAATATATATTAATATAATAGAGAGAAGATATTTACAGTATTTGGCCAAAGTTATGTATTCTTTCTCACTTATGTAAATATTGTTAATATTATTAAACTTTCCCATTACCTTTACAGTAAAAACAATCATGTCAATGTCATGTCAATGTTTTACATTCTCTTACACCCTTTGTCAAGTAACTTTCTTTCTTCTCAAGGTTCTCATTAATGATATAATCAACTATTGTCTTACACTTCAAACTATGTTTTAAGGGTAGAGTCAAGTATGTGGGTAATATATATGTTTAAATATATATATTTAAAATTTTAAATATTACATTTTATATATTTAAACATTTTTCCACATACATATTTCAAACCCAGGTCACCTCATTTTTCTGTCATTAACTTAGCATTGTCTTTTTGCCTCAAAATTTATGCTCTTCCCCAAACCATTCTTTTGCCTTCAAGAATACTTTTTAAGTATAATTTTAATACATTATTTTGTTACCTAAAAGATATCTTTTTCTTAGAGCCTTTAACTTATATTCATAGAACTACATCCAATATATAGCTTAATCTTACCTTACTTATTTCTCTAGCCTTACCGTTTTCCTTTCGTTCCTCAGATTCTACATTTCATTCATTGTGAAATCCCTGTATTTTCCCACAGTATGTTGCTCTAGTAGATTTTGCATGTTTTACTTTTGCTCCAAACATCTCTATTCTTTAGCTTAGCTTTTCTAAGAAATCTTTGGTTCCCATTTTCCTCAGTTTAGATTACCAGCAATTACCAAATTTTATTGTATAATAATTTTGTAAAGAAATATTGTAAATTGTTAATGGTGGACCTTTTTTCAGCCTTTCTGAGTAAAAATACTTTACCTAAGCTAATCCAAACTGTCCATTACTTAAGTGAAAATTTCTGACAAAAAGTAAATTCTGATTTTATACAACAGTATTATATAATATATAAAATATTTGCAAAATATGTTTTTGTCTTAGATTATTTCTCAAATTTTTATCTGAATTCTGTATAACATAGGCTTAGATCAGAGATTTACCTGCTATTATAGAGAATATACCCCTTTTATTTATAAAAATTTGGCACACTTTATGGTAATAGGAGATGTCATAGAGGAAATAAAATAATCTGCCACATTTCCAACCCCATAGGAATTGTGATATAGAGAAAGATTAATGGGTATATGTATAGATTGGAATTAATTGGTGTATGTATAGGATGGAAGAAAAAATGCTTGATCTACTAGAGATTAGACCTCTGAAAAACACTGAGGAGTCTAAGGATAGCTTAATTCCAGATTAAAGCAAGCCATCTAGAAGGCACTACTTGTCCGTGAGTAACTCAGAAAGACTAAATATAATGGTATTAGTTGTCAAAATTAACTAGGAACTCCAGCAGGGTAAGCCATATCTCATGGGAAAGTGAATTTCCCCCAAAGGCATGTGACAGAAGACAGTGAATCTCCAAATCCTATCATAGAATCAGTTTGTGCTTTCTCCCTGTTTCACATGGATGCATAAGCATGGCCTCAACACTAAATAAATAAATAAATAACATACTTTATAGAAAGGAATGGGGGAAGAACTGTAGATTTGTTGTTTCTAAGTGAGAGTACTATCTCCAGGGAGTGTTTACATTATCCTATATTTTTGATCTGGTGCAATATTTAGTTAACTGTCTTTATCTCCTTAGTAATTTTTTGATAAGGAATTGGGGGAGAAATTAGTATTCAAGAAAACTAAAATCAAATATGTTTACTTTATCTATGAATTTGAGTTACAGTGTGAGTTAATTTGCAAAACCTTCATATAATTATCTATTTTCTTATCAGTTTTTCTATCCAAAATATAAATTCCTTAATTCATGAGTCATGCATTTTCCATCTATATATGGCCTACCTCAGGACCAGCCCATGCTGAGTGTACAATAGTTGCTCACTATTAAATATTTGAATAAAGACATGTTAAATTAAAGGGAGACAGTGGTTACAAGATTAAAGAGCATATAGTATAGTTTAAGAATTATTTATAAATCTACAGTAATGGAAAAAGCTAAAAATGAATAGGTTTTCAGTAGGTTTCCCATATTTTTTTCTACATTTGCTTCTTTTTGGCCCCCTTCTCTACTTTTCAAGGAGTTTTTAAAAAAAAAAATAATGCACATTTAATTTAAGGGCATAATTACACAATGTAGTCACATGATAATATTTACATTTTAGTAAGTTTTCTCAGACAGCAGTCTAGGAAATTTATTCAAAAGGCAGAGTCCTGAAAAAAGAATAAAATTAGAAGACTGTTACAGGGGTCATGGAGATATAAATTTTAAAAGTTATTATAGTTTTCCAAATCAGATTTTATTCAAATATGTAATGTTCATTTCACCCTTCTTATTTTATGCATGAAGATATTTATTGTTAGCTATGGATAGGACATCTTTCCTTTTTTCTCTGAAATATATTTACATGTATTTTTTCTGCTCTGAAAAGAATGCTTATGCAGTATTACAGAAAAATGTATCATCACTTAGGAGATAATGAAAATGTTACTAAAAAACTACTTTCATATTCCAAATAATGTTTTTTAAGTCATATTTTAATGCAGCTTTCCAAAATATGTCAAAAAATAAAATATTACTTTCAGGAAGTGTGTGAATGTAGGTTAAATGATTTAGACATTCCCTTCCTTCCTTCCTTCCTTTCTTCAATGTTGCCTTCATCTTTTCCATCCTCCTGTCTCTTTCCTACTCTTCTCTTCCTTTTCTCTACTTTCATTTCTTGCCTCTTCTGGGGGAAAAAAGCCAACAAACTTTTGACATGGGGTATCACTAGTAATACTTGTGATAAATACTTAATAACCATCAGGAGGTGAATAGCAAGGAAGCCCTGATTTGTGGATTTGTTAATTATCATGGTGTAAATATTATGCCATTCTCCATTTCAAGCTACCAACCTGTTATCAAATGCTAGCAAAATTCCTGGAAATTTAGCATTCAGTGCCAAGAGGCAGTTCAAGCTCACTGCAGCATACCACTGTTTACTTTAGACAGCCTAGAGAATACAAGTTTGTACACCATGAGGACCGTCAGATTTGAAAGGGCTATTTATGTAGAGGTGTACTTGTTATCTGACCCTAGAAGTATGAACTGGTACAAGTAATAGATGTTTGTAGTCCCATGGGGAGTGGATTCCTTAAAAAACAAAAATGGAGTAGTTGGAGTAGCTCAACAATGAAACCATTTATGTACTTAACATGAGAATTTCTTCTCCTGTAATAGTGTGTTTGCTGATTTGAAGGTTCTACATGGATTGTAATGTTACTAATAGTTTTAAAATACCATGAAATAGAAATTATCATTTGAAACAAGGTACTAACCCAGAATAGCAATTCAATATGTCAAATTTTAACATAAATAAAGAATTTCAGGTTTTCTGCACTAAGTCCTCTAATTATTTTGACTTTTCAGAAGAAACAGCATAATTTTTCCTTTACTAGTACAGGGAATGTTTTCATTCAATTCTCATGATATCTCACAAATGAACAAATAAAATGTTCTAAAACTTGATAATCAATGGCTAAGCTACGTCAATTTAACACTTTATGCTTTTCAAAGGATTCAAAGGATTTTGACAGTGATGTTGGCATATGTTTACACATGATACTCTTTCTGGGCACTAATGAATTAGTTACATGTGTACATTTGCTTCTAAAATACATTCCTATGTTCTTCCTCTGTTCTAGTTTTAAAACATTTATGTGTATGATTAGTAAGTAAGGAATATTTTTTGTCTAAAATTCTGCATAAACTAGGGCATTACTGGGCATGTTATGATGGAAGATATTTATGATATTTAGCTTTGATATTTATTTTTACACTGGTTTGGAAGGAAGGTAGGAAGAAGGAAAGAAAGGAATAAATCTTACATGCACAAGCATGTCATATAATGAGGAAAATTAGCTTTTTCTAAGTTTAATTGCTAACTTCATTAGTGATGCCATCAATAGCTTGACTAACAGCAGAGCTTTCATCTTCTGCAAGGAGCTGATGTATCTTTCTGACTTTGTTCTTTGGTTGTGCCACCTTATTTGTTGTTACAAATCAATGCTTGTGCAGATATTGAGCAGGTCAGAACTTAACGTTTTACCTGGGGATTGAGAAATGTGGAATAAAACCCAAGAGAGTGGCAAACACGCCCTGATCAATAGTGTGCATTTCCCTTCTTCCCACATTATTTGGAATATAATTTGGTGAAATAAAATGTAGCACAATTGCTAACCTCTATTGCATATATCACTCATATATGGTTCCTTATCTGATCTAAGTTTTAGAGTGTTACAACTGTCTATAGCATTAAGATATTTATCTTAGTTAAAAAAATAAACATATGAGTCAAATTAGTAGTTTATGGTAATTGATTATTTCAGTTGAAAGGAGATGCATATATATCTTTTCCCACAGTATTTTTTTAAATTTATTTATTTTATTTTTTATTTATTTTTGGCTGGTTGGGTCTTTGTTGTTGTACACGAGCTTTCTGTAGTTGCAGCGAGCAGGGTCTACTCTTCATTTTAGTGTGCAGGCTTCTCATTGTGGTGGCTTCTCTTGTTGTGGAGCACGGGCTCTATTGCTTCAGTAGTTGTGGCACGCAGGCTCAGTAGTTGTGGCACATGGACTTAGGTGATCCACAGCATGTGGGATCTTCCTGGACCAGGGATCGAATCCACATCCCCTGCATTGGCAGACGGATTCTTAGCCACTATGCCACCAGGGAAGTCCCTGTGTATATCTTTGAAAATTAACAAATACATAAAGAACATATTGAATGCTGTTGTTACAATTAGTCACTCAAAATATTTTTTACTTCTCAAATCTCCTTATAGAGGGGTCAATGAACAAACTCATTCAACTGTATTTTTAAAGTGGGTGCAATAAAATGCACCCACTTTAAACATACAGTTGAATGAGTTTCCAAAAATGTGTATGTCCAGTTAATCACCATCCCAATGAAGATATACAACACTTATATTCCACCAGAATGTTCTATTTTGTCTTTCTACAGCCAATACCCCTACTGAAACCTGACCCAAGGCTACAGCTCATTTGCTTTCTGTCACTTTAGTTTTGACTGTTATAGATGTTCATATTAATACAATGCCAGCTTCACATAAAAAAAAAACAGTGTTCATTTTGTAGCATGCAGGTACAACTTTTACAAACATCATTACTACAAGTATGTATGAACACTTCTCTAAATGCAGCACCAAGAAATATCACATCCATTTCTTGAAAGAATACTCATCTCAAAAATAATAATAGGGAGAGGGGTCAAGATGGCAGCATAGAAGGACATAGAGTTCACCTCTTTCTACAGGAGCATTAAGAATAAATCTGAAAATGGAACAATTCTCACAGAGAATCTGCTGAACACTAACAGAGGACCTTGGACACCTAAAAGCACAAGAAAATATTCCCTCGTAACCAGGTAGTGTGAAAGAGAGAAAAGGAAAAAAAGAAAAGGGGAAGTGGGACTGGACCAATGCCCCTAGGTGGGGGGTGCTAAAGGAGAGGAGAGGTTCTCTCACCCAGGGAAGCCTCCTCACCAGTGGGGAGATCATCTGAAACAGAAGGGGAGTTTTGGGGGCCCAGAAGAGAGCACTGTAATTGATCTGTGACAGGCAAGACAAAGTTAAGACCTAAACAGATGGTCCATGCACAGCCCTGTATGTCTGAGCCTGAGATGTGTGTTTGCCAGAGCAGACGGGAGCTGGGAGCCAGAACGTGGGTTTGGAGAGCAAGCCTGGGGAGGAGACTGCTGTTGGCTGCTCAGAGACAGCCTGAGGTGATGAGACTGAGGAGTTCCGCAACCGGGAATGCTCCTGGAAGAAGCCAGGAGCTCCTTAGAACTGAAGCACCATTGTTGAGTGACATGAAAAGGGCAGGCTGCCAATGAAGCCTCTCTGCCCATGTGCTTGCCCCCACCTCTGCAGGCACTAGGAGGGCCTCCCAGCAGAGCAGGTTCATGTGCATCTGTTGGTTGCTGCCTCCACTCCCTCCTGCTTGGGCAGGGAGCAGATGCCTGTGAGTGGCCCATACACAGAGGTGGGTCTGAAATCAAAGCTGAGTCTCAGGCACTATGCGACTAAGGAAAAAGGGCTGAAATCTCTCCTTGCAGTTTCATGAACCTCAGATTAAACCCCATGACTGACTTGGTAAAGTCAGCATCTGTGGAACATCTGAAGAGATAAGTGCTCATGCAACTGAGACAGGTCTAGCTTTAGCAGTTGTGGACTTTGTGAGCATGTACACATGGGAGTTGGGCCAGGTCAGAGTCTGAGCTGCCCTCATGGCGCTCACAGTGGGTCCAGATCCATGATTACTGCAATCCTGGGACCTGACTTCAGTGGATCTATGCTGGTGGTCTAGTGAAAACAGCACTTGAGAGACACCAGAGTCAGTTGCTGGCATACCTGTGGTTAAGGTGTTGATGAGAGCAACGCCAACAACAGAGTAATTTGTGAGCTTGCACAATGGGTGAAAGGTGGCACAACAGAACATGCTCACAGGTAAACAGCTCCAGAGAAGGAACACTCAGTGGCTTCTCTCCCAGTGGGAGTGCTCCAATCCTGACTAAACTTATACCCTTTACACCACAAATCAGAAACACAGCTAAGAAACAGAACTGAAGGCCTCTACTGGAACAACTAAGGAGCAGACCCTGTCCATAACAGGGCAATGACAACACAAAGCAAAAGGGAGGCTCTGCTCAATAACCAGGGCAGGCTCTGGTCACTACAACACCAATCAAAACCCCTATCAAGGGGATAATGGCCAGCATACACTGAGGAAAGAGATAGTAGACATCCATTCTAAAAGCAGTCCTCACACCAATAATAATGATGATGATGATAATAATAATAGTAAAATATTAAACACACACAAGCTACACAGGTAGTTTCCCACATAAAAATAGTCTCCCCCCCACACAAGACAGTATGAGGGTCTGGCATCAGGAGGAAGAACCCTCAGAACATCTAGCCTTGAAGGTCAGCAGAGAGTGAGTTTAGGAGTTCCCCAGGGCTGGGGAAAACAGTGATTTCACTCTTCAAGGGTGCACACCATGTCTCACATGCACCAGGACCCAGCACAAAGCAGTACCTCCATAGGAACCTAGGCTAGACCTACCAGGTCTCCTGGGGAGGGAGGGGTTCATTGTAGCTCACTGTGGGGGAAGGACAGAGGTAGCAGAGACCCCAGGGAATATTAACTGATGTGAGCTCTCACAGAGGTCCGTGTTTCTGCACCAAGACCCATCCCTGCCCAACAGCCTGCAGGCTCCAGTTTTGGAATGCCTCAGGCTGAACAATAAGCAAGAGAGGAACACAGCCCCACTCATCAGCAGACAGGCTGCCTAAAGTTATACTAAGTTCACAGCCACCCCCAAACACACACTGTGACATGGCCGAGCCCACCAGAAGGTCAAAACTCAACTCCACCCACCAGAGGGCAGGCACGAGTCCCTCCCACCAGGAAGCCTGCCTCTGGACCAACTTAACCCACCAGGGGGCATACACCAGAAGCAAAGGAGCTATGATCATGCTGCCTATGAAAAGGAGACCACAAACACAGTAAGTGAGACAAAAATGAGATGATGGTGAAATATTTTGCAAATGAAGAAACAAGATAAAAACCTAGAAGAACAATGAAAAGAAGAGTACATAGGCAATCTACTTGAAAAAGAATTCAAAATGATAATAGTTAAGTTGATCCAAAATCTCAGAAAAAGAATGGATGCACAGATCGAGAAGATACAAGAAATATTTAACAAAAAGATAGAAGATTTAAAGAACAAACAGAGATGAGCAACACAATAACTGAAATGAAAAATACACTAGAAGGAACTGATAGCAGAATAACTGAGGCAGAAGAACAAATAAGTGAGCTGGAACACAGAGTGGTGGAAATCACTGCCACAGAACAGAATAAAGAAAAAAAGAATGAAAAGAAATGAGGAGAGTCTCAGAGACCTCTGGTACAACATTAAATGTACCATTTGCATTATAGGGGTCCCAGAAAAAGAAGAGAAAGAAAGGGCCTGAGAAAATGTCTGAAGAAATTATAGTGAAAAACTTCCCTAACATGGGAAAGGAAATAGTCACCCAAGTACAGGAAGCACAGAAAGTCCCATACAGGACACCCCAAAAAGGAACATGCTAAGATGAATATTATTCAAGCCAACAAAAATTAAAGACAAATGAAAACTTTAAAAGGAACAAGGAAAAGGAAGAAATAACATACAAGGGAATCCCAATGACGTTATCAGCTGATTTTTCAGCAGAAACCCTGAAGGCCAGAAGGGAGTGGCAACTATGTATTTAAAGTGATGAAAGGGAAAATCCTACAACTAAGAATACTCTATCCAGCAAGGCTCTCATTCAGATTCAATGGAGAAATCAAAATCTTTACAGACAAGCGAAAGCTAAGAGAATTCAGCACTACCAAACCAAATGCTAAAGGAAATTCTCTAGGCAGGGGGGAAAAAGGAGTCCACCACCAGAAACAAGAAAATCACAAATGGGAAAGCTCACTGATAAAGACAAACATAAAGTAATAGAAGGAAATCATCCACACACAGATTTATCAAAACTGGCAACTGTGAGGAGAGTACAAATGCAGGAGATGGGAATTGCATTTGAAATTAAGAGATCAGCAATTTAAGACAACCTTGTATATATACAGACTCCTATATGAAAACCTCATGGGAAATGCAAACAAAAAAACAACAATAGATACATACACACACACAAAAAAAAGCAACCCAAATGCAATAAAACTACCATATGATCCAACAATCTCACTCCTGTGCATATATTTAGAGAAAATCGTAATTCAAAATGATACATTCACCCCAGTGTTCTTTGCAGCACTATTTACAATGGACTGGACATGGAAGAAACTTAATGTCCATCAACAGAGGAGTGGATAAACAAGATGTGGTACATATATACAATGAAATATTACTCAGCCACAAAATGAATGAAATAGTGCCATTTGCAGCAACATAGATGAAACTAGAGATTGTCATACTGAGTGAAATAAGCCAGAGAGAGAAAGATAAGTATCATATGACATTGCTTACATGTGGAATCTAAAAAAAAAAAAAAAAAGGTAGAAATGAGCTTATTTACAAAACAGAAATAGAGTCACAGATGTAGAAAGCAAACTTATGATTACCAGGGGGAAATCAGGGAGCAGGTGGAGAGATAAATTGGGAGATTTGGATTGACATATACAAACTACTCTATATAAAATAGATAACTAATAAGAACCTGCTGTATAGCACAGTGAACTCTTCTCAATACTCTGTAACGACCTACATGGAAAAAGAATCTAAAAATGAATGGATATATGTGTCTGACTCACTTTGCTGTACAGCAGAAACTAAGACAACATTGTAAATCAACTATACTCCAATAAAAAAACTAAAAGAAAAAATAATAAAACATAAAAATAAATCAGAATGACCATCATCAAAAATCTACAAATAATAAATGCTGTAGACGGTGTGAAAAAAAGGGAGCCCTCCTACACTGTTGGTGGGAATGTTAATTGGTACAGCCACTATGGAGAACAGTATGGAGGTTCCTTAAAAAACTAAAAATAGAGCTACCATATGATCCAACAATCCCACTTCTGGACATATATCTGGAGAAAAACATGGTTCGATAGGATACATGCACCCTAATATTCATTGCAGTGCTGTTTACAATAGCCAGGACATGGAGGCAACCTAAACTTCCATCAACAGAGGAATAGAGAAAGAAGATGTTGTACATATATACAATGAAATATTACTCAACCATAAAAAAAGAATGAAATAATGCTATTTGCTGCAACACAGATGGACCTAGAGATTGTCATCCTGAGTGAAGGAAGTCAGGCAGAGAAAGACAAATATCATATGATATCTCTTACATGTGGAATCTAAAAAAGGGGTACAAATGAACTTATTTACAAAGTAGAAATAAAGTTACAGATGTAGAAAACCAACTTATGGTTACCAGAGGGTAATGGCGGGGAGGGATAAATTGGGAGATTTGGATTGACACATACACTCTGCTATATATAAAATAGATAATTAATAAGGACCTACTGTATAGCCCTGGGAACTCTACTCAGTACTCTGTAATGGCCTATATGAGAAAAGAATCTAAGAGTGGATATATGTGTATGTACGACTGATTCACTTTGCTGTACACCTGAAATTGACACAACATTGTAAATCAACTATACTCCAATAAAACTTAGAAGTAAATAAAGGGCTTCCCTGGTGACACAGTGGTTGAGAGCCCGCCTGCAGATGCAGGGGACATGGGTTCGTGCCTCGGTCTGGGAAGATCCCACATGCCGTGGAGCGGCTGCGCCCATGAGCCATGGCTGCTGAGCCTATGCGTCCAGAGCCTGTTGCTCTGCAACGGGAGAGGCCACAACAGTGAGAGGCCCGCGTACGGCAAAAAAAAAAAAAAAAGTAAATAAATAAAGAAGTAAAATGCCAGCACTTTCTGAGAGTAAAAGTTTGTCCCCATTCTTGCCAATACATGATAACATTTCACCAATGACAGATGATTTTGAGAAATGTTTGTGCTAATTGTTCATTTGTATATCTTCCTTTTTTGAAGTTTACTCAAAAATAAACTTTTTATTAGATTATTAGTCTTATTTGTGAACTCGTAGATTTTTGTGTATACCGAATATAAATTGTCAATATATATTATGTGTATATGTATATAATATATATAATACGTGTATATACAATATTTACATTTAATTTGTAATTGAAAAGATACATAACTAATTTTAATAAAGCCCAATTAATCATTTTTTAATGTTTAGGACTTTCTATGTCTTGTATAAGAAGTACTCACCTGTAAAAATATATTTTAATCTTTTGTGGTTTTCTATATTATTTATCTTGACACAATATTGTGTTTGGTGTGAGATAAACCCTAGGTTATTTTTTTCTTATGAATGTCTAGTTGTTTCAGCATCACTTATTACAAAGACTCTTTTTTCTATATTGAGATGCACCAGTGCTTTTGTTAAAAAAAAAAATGTTGACCCTATAGACATATATTTATTTTTGTTCCATTAATCTATGTATCTGTGAGCCAATACTGTGTTCTCTTGAAAAATGTAGCTTTATATTCTCTCTCAAATTTAGGAAGTTACTTCCTTGAATATTTTTTCTCCCTTTCAAAATTATTTGGCATATTTTTGTTTAGAATCAGCCTGTTAACTCCTACTAAAAAATGGTGTGAAAATTTTGATTTTTTTTAAATTTAAAGCTGAGCAGGACCTTGTGGGGCCTTTCTGGGTAAAAAAGCCTATCTGTGTCCCCTGTTTCTTGTTTGTAGAAAAAAGGCATCAGCCTTTTAGACCTTCCCTGAGTTCCATAGTGTGGATTCAAACAGTTACTAATTAGGGCAGAGAGTGAATGCAGAAACGAAAGGTAATCAAGGAACAATAGTGCAGTGATGGAACAGGGTCTTGGTTCCTCCTCGGGGCTGTGCATAGCAATCTGATACATATCTCTCAGTTCTTCTACAGGGTGTGGGTTCCCCATCCAAGTTGAGGATGGTAACTTCAGACAGAGAACAAGCACATAGATACCAGACTGGTTGGAACCAGAAGGTTGATGATTAAGATTCCTAGGACACCACCCTGTTAGCTCACCAGTAACCAATCAGAAGAAAGTCACACGCCCTGCAGCCCTCTACCCAAATTTTGCCTATAAAAACTCTTCCCCAAAAACCATAGGGGAATTTGGGCTTTTTGAGCATGAGCTGCCAATTCTCCTTCTGTGGCCCTTGCGAACTCTGCTCCAAACTATGACATTTTAGCTTGTTGACCTCACTGTGCATTGGGCACATGAACTCAGGTTTGACAATTAAATGTATTGTTCAAATTGGATAATAATGCTCAGATATTCATACTGTGTAAGTTCTGTGAATTGTTTAGATTACCGTAGATTTTTTTTTTTTTTTTTCCAAAGCGATCTATGACGATCTCCTTCTCTGGTACTCTGCCCCATGAACTCCAGACTCAGACTACCAAAATCCAATTGCTGTCTCCATATCTCAGTGAATCTTCTTTGTTCTGTTAGGCATTGATCTCCATACCATGAACAGAAAACTGCATCCAGGCAAATTCCATAGGTGACTGTGGTATTCACTATTCTTATTTTTCTTCTCTCATTGGTCATTGTCCTGCATTATCTATTATCCAATATCTAAAAAAATAGTTGTTTCATATATTTCCCCCAATTTTCCGGTTATTTATGGAAAGTAGATATGTATGTTTATCATATCAGACATTCCATTTATTAATAGTATGAAAAAGAAGTCACATTGTCATATACTTTTATTATTAAGTTTTTGGTGTGCTTACCCAATCAGTTTTATCACACACACATTTTTCAATATTAGCTTATTAAATACTTAACACAATTCTATTAAATAGGTACCCATATGCCCCATTTCCAGATGAGAAAATTGAGAATATTGAGGTGTGATATATTTAAATAACCTGCCCAAGATAAAATATCAAGTAAATAATGGAGGAAGTATTTGAAAACAAGAAATCTGCCTTCAGGAGCAGGATAACTCACAGGTTTATTCTAATAATTGTATACATTAATAGCTCTCAAAACACTTAATACATGACATAGCACACAATAAATGTTTAGCATATACCTTTTTCTAATTTGATTGTCACTGTAGTGGGTTGAATAGTGTCCTCCACAAAAGATATGTCCAAAATCCTAACCACCAGAAGCTGCAAATATAACATTAGTTGGATAAAATATCTTTCCAGATATAATTAAGGGTTTCCAGGTGAACTCATTCTGGATTTACAGTGGACCCTAAATCCAATGAAAGTTGAGATGTGCTTATAAGATAAAACCAGAGCAAAATTTGACACACAGAGAAACACCATGAAGGCAATGCCAAAACTGGAGGTGAATTTGGAGTTATGCAGCAGTAAGCCAAGGAGCACCAATCATTTTTGGCAGCCACCAGAAACTAAAAGAAGGTATAAAATGGATTCTCCTTCATCTCTTCCAAAGGGAATTGACCCTCTCAAAAACTTGATTTCAGACTTCTGGCTTCCAGAATGTGAAAGGGTAACTTTGTGTCATGTTAAACCTCTCAATTTGTGGTAATTTATTATGACAACCACTGGAAATGAATATGGACATTATTCTTGTTTATATTATTGTATTTGCCTTTTTTACCTCATTTTAATTTAATATATTAATGGCTTCATAAAATTCCAGCTCCTTGTACACCATATAATAATGTAAACTGTTAAATTGATAGTTTAAATTTTCTCATTAAAACTAATATTCCAATTAATCTCTTCCTGAATAAATATTTTTATGATTTATATTTCTTTAGGAAGCATTTATAACTATTTACTAATGCCTAATTAATCCAGACAAATAAAAGCCAAAGTAAATTGCTGATGAGATATCAGAGTGTTGTATATCAATTATAATTTATCATCTTAGTTGTATTTCCACTGTCAATTTTGTGTCATGGAGTAATAGAGTGCAAATAAAAAGTTAGCAGTGTTGTTTTTTTTTTAATTAAATGTACATATAGGTAGGAATTTTAGATGCCTTATTTCATTTCTCTGTTTAAGTTTAAAGAAGTTTCTAAAATATTATTTTTTAAACATTTTAGTCATTATGGAAAACATCAAAATGTAGGACTCTTAAAATTTAAAGTAATAAGAAGAGTTGAATTTAATTAAATTTAAACTCTTATTGGCTGCAGAAATAATGAATTTAAAATTTTATTATTTTAGTGATTGGGGAGTTATAAATGCATATTAACAGTCAAAAACTAAGTTTAAACATATTGCTGATTTTTTTTCTATGTATGAATAAACCAAGAATTATGATCTGAAGAAAAAAACATAATTTCCTATACAATTGGATATCTTTATTTCATTATTATTGATTTGACAGAATAATTTACACTCCCTCATTCTTGCTCATCAATAATGATTTTCAAATCATCCAATATAACTTTAAAAATACATTTTGATATTATTGATATTAT
Organism: Monodon monoceros; assembly: GCF_005190385.1. Classification (NCBI taxonomy): domain Eukaryota; kingdom Metazoa; phylum Chordata; class Mammalia; order Artiodactyla; family Monodontidae; genus Monodon; species Monodon monoceros. Next base: position 626,935 of record NW_021702327.1, read on the forward strand.
TCATCAAAGGCAACTATTTTTTTCTGTTTAGTGAGATATAGTATTGGGGTGTCTATGGAAAAGACGGTTAAGGAGTTTCCAATCTAGTTCAGAGCTATAATATATGTGGACTCAGAATAGGAAGATAATCTATCTAATTGAGCAACCCACAAGTATTTTGTTTTAGTTTCCCATTTTACAGCCCATATTTTTCATTCTTTACAATAACTTTTATATTCTGGCATTTTATTAAGTTCTGTCTTCAAACTTTTCATTTTTCTCTCATTCATTTCCATGTATTCATCTATCTTCTTTTCATATGGCTCCAAAATCCATGTTCTAAAATAATATCTCCCATGTGATTTAGTATGCAATCTTGAATAGCTAATAATTCTACTAGAATGTAATGTCAGTCCCTCAAATTCAATGTATTTACAACCAATCTAATTATTTCCTGATACCAAATTAGTTTTTTAAAATTATTATTCTTATTGTTTTATTAAAGGCTCCATGCTGAAAATCCTCTAGTCCTATATGACAACATCCTCTCTTTCACCATACTGCCTCCACCTGAGGGTCACGCTTACTTCAACAAATTTCTCATCTTCTTACTTTCCTTTCTATGTCTCTTTGCAATTTGTAAAGGCTCTTTTACTTATCAAGGAATATTTGAAACTTAATTGGCCCTCATGTCTTTACATTTTCTCCCCATATACACTCTGGTTATTATCATTATCATCATTTCATGGCACTACTTCACCATGTTACTCCCTACCCAAAAATACTTGGCTACCTTTTTTGTCTATATTAAAGTGGATATTATAGAAGAGTGATTTGGGTCATATAAAAAATTACAGTGCTTATATTCCAGTAAATGTGTAAAATAGTTAAGGTAAAAAATGAATTACATACAATGTCTCCTTAAAATCCAACACAGTACTTTTTCCTTATAGATTATATAGACTGAAAATTATGTCTTCAAAAAGGCAAGAAAATATATTTCCATATATTTTAAAAATTTATTTGAGGGAGATAAGGCTTTCAAAATATTTTATTTAGTCTCCAAATATCAACCAGAATTTGAATTGTGTATTTATTTATTTATTTATATGTAAATATTTTATGTGAATATTTATTTATTTATATGTAAACTAAAATACAGGAGATAAACATGTCTTAAATATTTCACTTAAAAATTAAAATTTTGTAGACCATGAAATTTACTTCTATCAAGCATTTAAGAAGTAATACAATGTTTCTAGTTTAAATATACACATTGTGCCACAGCTTAAAGAGAAACACACTAAAAATCCCATGGTGGGATTCAGATCTTTTTAAATAGGCATATATAATAAATATATGAACTACTTTTATAAGATAATAAATATTTAAATGGTATTAGTTGATGAAAAAACAAGCTCTAGTAATCTCTTTTCCGTCTATTTTTTGTCACATAGGTAGATTGTGAAGTATGTACAAGTTGGCTTTTAAACTTTTTGAAATAAAAAAAATTACCCAAATCTTGAATAATTTTAAAGTATATCAATAATCTTACCAATCCATTGTAAGCACACATAGGAAATAGTGACAATGAAGTTATCCCTACTACACTCATTCATCATCATTAATCCAATGGTCCTGCATTCCTTTACATATAATATATATTATATATAATATATATATATCATTATATTAATATATAATATATATATTATTTGTATAATAATTACAAAATCTCTAGATGGCTATGTATATGTACATTATTTCAATACAGAGTATTAAAACAGACTTAATTGCTAGAGTTATCTTTTCTGCAAATTATCTGTGTGACTTTTGTAACTTACCCTAATTTTATTTTACATATCTGTAAAATAAGAAATTTGTTCTCTATATAGAGTTATAAATTTTTTCTAACTCTAAAATTCTGATTTAATATCATGTACATGTATATTTCCATTTTTGGAGGTAAAGTGATGAAAAAGTTTATTAATAATGCTATTTATGTTATCTTAAATGACATAACAACAAATAATATGATAAATTTATTGTAAGTATCCAATGAACTTTCCCTACATAAATCATTCAAGATAAATTGTCTTTTTTGCAAAACAAACAAACAAAACAAAACAGAAAACGTGCAAACAGACAAGCAAAGGAATCAAGTTAATATATGGACACTTTGTCCTTTCTAGTTTTGAATTTTGTTTAAGTATAGCATATCCTAAAGTGTAATTTTGCCTCTGAGATTTTATTCACTTACTGAGCAGTAACAATGATATAGCTTCTAATAATGGATTTGAATATGGTAGAAGTGTAGCAAAGCAGTTAGTTCTGCCAATTAGCTAAACGTTGTGGAAAGTGAATCTCCTACCACCCTGTGGTAGTTTAAAATCATTGCATATTAGCATACTTCATTTAACTCACTCTGCTGAATTGATGCTTTTCTAATGAATGTGCATATCAAGTGATATTTGTGATATATAAACACAACACATAACAGAACCAAATGTCCTTGCCCATTCCTTTTTTGGGAAAAAAAAAAACCCTGCTAAATACGCAGACACATTTTTAAGTTCAGAACCAGAAGTAGCACTGTCTGACTTATCATTAATAGTTTAATCAGTAGACCATAGATGCCTTAAATTATACTTTATCATTTTTGAGATCTCTCAAACAAGGTTATCACCCTAAGCCCGATTCATTTCTGCACTGAATTATTTAAGAGAGAATATATCTTTTGGAGTTCCCCTGAATTCCACTTATCCTCTATTAATTGATTCATTTCTGAATCAAGGTAAGTTGCATTCTTTTTTCAAAGAAAATTATGAGAAATACTGAACAGTATCAGGAATTACTGACTGATTTAGGAGAATTGTGGTATTTTTTGTTTAATTTATGTTATTACTTTTGTTTAAACACTTAACTGATGGCAATAAGCTACTACATATTTAATTTATATTTGTAAATTATTGTTGGACATTTACCATAACAAAGTTATCATACTTACTTGTTGTAATATAAATAACATTCACCAGCTAGTTTATTTATTTGAGAGATCCCAAATTCAAATGATATCAGGACCCAGACAGATAAATTGAGTAAAGCAGGAATGATGAAGAGTGAAGAGGACTCAAAGTGTTTAAAGCATTCACATTTTGTGTAAGATAATTATAACATTGCTTTAATTTCACTTTTTGATATACATATGAGACCTGGGAGCTAAGTATGTTTTTTAATGTTTTCTGTCTTTTTCTCTGTCTTGCTTGCATGCTTTTACTTTTCTCACCACTCTCTTGCTGCATTCCCTACTACAGCTCTAAAGTAAGACATGACATCACATAACAAGATAATTTAGGTATATAGAATTACCTTTTTCTTAAATTATGCATAAAACCTAAAAGTACAATTTCAAAAATACAGCAGAATACAAAAAGACATAATCTATGATATATCTGAGTGCATAAAATGGGCAGCCTACCTGTGACTTTGGCAATAGATTTCTGTCTCAAGGCACAAGTACATTTCTCACTACTGATATATTTGTTGTCAGAAATGGATGAAATTACAAGCTGTCTTCTTTTCGGTTACATACTAAACATGCCTATTTGTTTTATTTTAAGTGTTTTTTCTATAACAACTATTAGTTCTTTCTCAGAATGAATTGATCAGCTAATAGCATGCCAACATAATCCAGAAATGATAAGATATCCTCATTTCTTCATCTCCTTGAATTATTTTAATAAAGAGCAAAAAAAGTAAAAAAGTATATATGCAATTTCACAACTCATAGCTTAATTATTGATGCCATAAGGGTGCTTGGAAATCCACCTCCTTCTCCCTTTTCTGAATCTCCTGTGGGTCATATGAGTTCAAGCCTGCTCCTAGGAATTTGAAAACACCAGCTTTATGTACATCTGGAGTATTTGGTCTAATCCCAGCTTAATAATGTTGCTAGTTTCTAGGATACTTTTGGGTTTAAATAGAATCATATTTAAAGTGGGCTTCTGCAGCCAGATAGTTATTTTTCCTTCCCTTACCCTGGTTACATATTCAAAATCATCAAACTAAACTAAGAAAAAAAAATGCTCAATTTGAATTTAGTTCAGACGTGTATTGCCAGACTAGGTTCAGATTAAATTATTTTCTTAGCAGCAAAAATTAGGAATTAATACATCAATTTGTAATAAAATTATTGTTTTCATTTTTTTGTCCTTTTTATCATGTTTATTCCTTTTGTTATCATTAGATATATTTTATTAAGAAGAACATTCCCTATATTATACTTTTACAGAGTAAATGTATAATAAAAACTTCAAACTCTGAAAATGTTGTTAATGAAGAAACATTCTTCTTATGTTGCTATTAACTATATATACTTGCTGTATATTAGTCCTCTAGACTAATCCCTTCTACATAACTGCAACTTTGTACCATTATGTTAAATAAAATAAGCCTGATATGGAAATAATTATTTTTAAAAATACATGATCTCACTTATATGTGGAATCTAAAAAAGTTGAATATATAGAAACAGATTAGAATCGTGGTTACCAGGGTCAGGGAGGTGGGGAAAATAGGGAGAGGTTGGTCAAAGGTATAAAATAGCCCTCTTTTTATTTATATTTTCATTCTAGTTGTTTATGTCTGTAATGCCTGTAACACAATTACAATCCTCCGGTATCTGAGGGGGATTGGTTCTAGGAACTCTGTGGATACCAAAGTCCCAGGAATGCTCAAGTTCCTTATATAATATGGCATAGTATTTTCATTTAATCTGTATGCATCCTCCTGTATACTTTAAGTCATCTCTAGATAACTTATAGTACCTAATACAATGTAAATGCTGCATAAATAGTGGCTAGTGTGCAGCAAATTCAAGTTTTGTGTTTTGGAACTTCCTGGAATTTATATTTTTCAAAATATTTTTGATCCAGTTGATTGAATCCATGGATGTGGAAGCTGTGGATACTGAGGGCTGACTGTGCCAGTTTTGGCCCCTGTCTTCCCTGACAAGTTTTGGCAAACGATATTTAGAATTTTCTGAAAACAGTGGGGAAAAAAGAGTATTGGTTTCATGTTTCAGAAAAGGAGACTTAGTGTTCTCCGAGGTCTTTACATATGACAGCTGTACAAGATGTAATTTATATTTTGTGTCACTATTCCTTCATAGGTAAGATTCAAGATAGTAGGTATTTTCTATTATTGCTGAAAAAAGTTTCCTCTTACTCCTTCTTTCTTTCTATTAGTTTCAAGATTATTGATGAAGGACTTATTTAATCAATATATTTTCTCCACTAACTTATTATGACTGAAGAAATAAAATTAGGGAAATGGTATGCTAATTTTATTTGGTTAGAGTTGTTGTGATCAGCTTTATTTAGGAGGTTAGTCAGGAAGATTTATTGACTTCACACTTTTATGAAGCATCATGCTAAGTATATAGAAAGTGTCACTGAAGTTATTAAAATGTACTGAAAGAAGCCAGAAACTTTTTTTTCTTGTTCTGGGCTCCTAGGAAGTTTAACTGACCTTCTAAAGACTGAATTTATTCACTTATAATAAAAAAGATAATAACTTACTATGCTGCTCTTAAGTGCTTATGCTGTAATAAAGCAACACAAAACACTGACATTGCTGTATCAAAGACAATATATTTTTCTCAATTTATGTGAAATAAACAGAAAAAGGAGATACATGAAATATAAACTTTTTAGCAATGTTTTAGAAGATGAAAATATGAGATAATTGAAATTGTTGACTAAGTGTACATATGGTGCATAACACCTGAAAACTTTGATCAGGCAATTGCTCATAGTTATATTGTGTCTCACTTTTCTATATACTCAATGACTCATTTCTTATCACAACATTTGTGACAATATTATTGAATCAAACTTAACATTAGTTTAGTCTATAACCTAGAACTTGTAGATAACTGATACTAACACCAGTAATTTATAATAAAATTAGATCAATTGTTTTCAAAACTTATCAGTAAAATACATTTATATTTCTTAAAGAAATATTATGAGAAACATTAAAATGAAAAGCTGAGATATGTGGCAGTTTGTATTAAGAACATGTGGTTGGGTTGTTGTCTCACTGGGAGATAGGCTTGCCACTTTCCCCATTCCCCCCCCCAGAAATACCCCTTCAAAGGAGGGCTCACACACTAGATATTAGAGATGACTGAACCTATCAATTCTATTCTATGATTATTCCATGTTATAAAAATTGTCCCAGGTTTATCATATGTTTTTAACTTTCAAAAAATACTTTGAGGTGGACAAAGGAAGTGATAGCAAAATACAGATGAAAATAAATCTCTGGAAAGTCACAGCTTTTATTTCATGTGTGGTGATATAAGACAGTCACCAATTCAGTAGAAAAATAGCACCATTGAAATCCTGGACATTTTGTTGGAGCAGGTTTCTGTGGTGCTTTTTGGGTCCATTAAATAATCAAAAGTACTTAAGAATAAATTGATAAGCACTATTACTACCTTTCTCCATTAGAAATATGGGCAGTTTTATTAATAACACACAGAACAGTGATTTGGACATACTAGCATTGTAGGTCTTTATTAAAAGTTTGTTTAATACATGATAAAACATCTGATAAAACAATCTTTGATTGTTAAGAGGGAATAACAGCACTACAATAGGATTAAGAAACATTAATCCAAACAGCAGCTTCAAGGTGGTGTACTAGAAAGAACTGAAGCTCACTTTCCCCCTACAAAAACATCAAAAATGCAATTATATATCAAGCAACTCTGTCTGAGAATGACCTGAAAACTCTTAGAATGGTTATTCTACAACCAAGATTATAAAATAAGTGAACCACAAGGAGTCAGACGGGGAGAAGAAGCAATCTAGTTGGGATCCACAAATCTGATAGGTAATCCCAGAGAGGAGGGGTTTATTGTAGGCTACAAGAACCTGCCTAAGTAGCAAGGGGTTCAAGACTCATATTGGAGACCCCAGTTGTGGTGTCTGGCACCATGAAGACAAGCCACCTTGGATAGTTTGAAAACCAATGGGACTTACTGAAGGGCTGTAGGAACTGAGATTCTGATTTTGAAGAGTGTACACACAGACTTGCCTTCTCTCAGTCCCAGTGCAGAGGCAGCAGATTGAAAATTGTCTTGCATTCTGGCCAGCCATCCAGGACAATGCTACCATTCCCCCCAGACCTCACTAGGCTCTTACTCCAGCCCTTCCTGCTTTGGAACTGTTTCCAACCAAGGTGGAAACAATTATCTTGCTAGAAAAAAGCCAAGCTAGCTGATACTTACAGCTCAAACAAGCTGGGACCTTTCCCTGCCACCATACAAAGCAGAGAGTACAATACTGTGGAGAAGTCCAGCTCCTGCTCCAGTCCCTTAAACTCAGACCCTGCCCCTCCATCAGGCCAGCAACTGCCATTGAGCTTTGAGAAGCCCTGGCTCACACCTGGGCTCTAAACCCACACTCAACTCCAGGCCTATGCTCCACCAAGGTGGTGGCTGCCAATGTACCCTGAGACAAGATGTGGCCAGTTATTACTTCAGATTCAGCTGTCCCACAAAAACAACTGAGTACACACAGACTGCATAGGAATACTCACACATAAGGACCTACCTTCAAGACTCGGTAGATAACTGTTTTGCCTAATATCTTAGAGACAAAAAGAGAAAGTCAAGCAAAATGGGAAGACAGAGAAATATGTTTCAAATGAAAGAACAACATAAAACCCCAGAAAAAATAAAATAAAATAAAATGGAGATAAGTAATTTACCTAAGAGTTCAAAGCAGTAGTAATAAAAATTCTCACTGAACTCAGGAAAAGAATAGAAAAGGACAGTGAGAATTTCAAATAAGAACTAGAAAGTATAAAAGGAAACAATCTGAGTTGAAGAATTAAAATAAGTGAAATAAAAAATACACTAGGAGGAATTAGATGAAACAGAAGAACTCATAACTGAGTTGGAAGACCAAATAGTGAAAATCATCCAGTCAGAACAGCAAAAGGAAAAAAGAAGTTAATAAGGATAAATTAACGAACCTCTGGGACAACATCAAGTGTGCTAACATTCATATTATTGGGTCCCAGAAGGAGAAGAGAGAGAGAGAAAGTGGCAGAAAATATATTTGATGAAACAATGGCTAAAAGCTTTCCTACTTTGAAAAAGAAATCAGATATAAGTAACAAATAAGTAGCAAATATTAATAGACATAAAGGGAGAAGTTGATAATACACATTAATAGTAGGGAAATTTAATACCCTATTGGATAGGTCATCCAGACAGAAAATGAAACAGAAGCCTTAAATGGCACATTAAACCACATGGAGTGAATAGATATCTACAGAAAAATTCCATTCAAAACAGCAGGATTCACATTCTTTTCAAGTGCACATACAACTTTCTCCAGGATATATCACAAGCTTAGCCACAAAATCAATCTCAATAAATTTAAGAAGACGGAAATGTCAAGCATCTTTTCTAAACACAACAGTATGAAACTAGAAATCAATTACAAGAATAAAGTTGGAAGAAACCCAAGTGTGTGGAGACTAAAAAGAACCTGCTATAAAAACAGCAATGGGGCTTCCCTGGTGGCACAATGGTTGAGAGTCCACCTGCCGATACAGGGGACACGGGTTCGTGTCCCAGTCCGGGAAGATCCCACATGCCATGGAGCGGCTAGGCCCGTGAGCCATGGCCACGGAGCCTGCGCGTCCGGAGCCTGTGCTCCACAACAGGAGAGGCCACAACAGTGAGAGGCCCGCATATGGCAAAAACAAAAAAAACACAATGGGTCAATGAAGAAATCAAAAAGGAAATTTTTAAAATACACTGAGACAAATGAAAATGGAGACACAGCTGTAAAAAATCTATGGGACACAGGAAAAGCAATTCTAAAAGGGACATTAATAGTGATACAAGCTTACCCCAGGAAACAAAAAAAAATTCAAATAAACAACCTACCTTTCTGTCTAAATGAATTAGAAAAAGAACAAACAAAGTCCAGAGCCAGCAGAAGGAAGGAAATAATAGCAGAGTGGCAATAAATAAAATCGAAAAAATATAGAAAAGATCATTGAAACCAAGAGCTCATTTTTTAAAAAAGTTAAAGAAAATTGAAAAACCTTTAGCCAGATTTCATCAAGAAAAAAAGTGAGAGGCCTCAAATATACAAAATTTGAAATGGAAAAGAAGGTAGAGCCTATACCACAGAAATATAATCATAAGAGAATACTACAAACAGTTATACACCAACAAATTGAACAATCTAAACAAATAGATAAATTCCTACAAACAATATCCTAAGACTGAATAAGAAAGAAATAGAAAATTTGAACAAAGAGATTGCTAGTATTGAAATTTAATCAGTGATCAAAAAACACCCAATGAACAAAAGTCTGGGAACAGAGAGCTTCAAAGTGTGATTCTACCAAATATTTACATAAGAGTTCACACCTATACTTCTCAAAATATTCCAAAAAATTTAAGAGGTGGGAACACTTTCAAACTCATTCTACAAGGACAGTGTTACCCTGATACCCAAAGCAAACAAAGACACTACAAAAAAATAATTATAATAAAGAAATAAATTTATAGGCTAATATTTCTGAAGAACATAGATATAAAAATCTCAATAAAATATAGGAAAATAAATTCAGCAATCCACTAAAAGAATCATACATCAAGATCAAGGGGATTTATAATAGGGATGCAAAAATGGTTCAATATCCATGAATCAATCAACATGCTACACCATGCTAATAAAATGAAGGATAAAAATCTCATGATCAACTCAATAGATGCAAAAAAAAATCATTTGATAAAATTCAACATCCATTTATCATGAAAACTCTCAACAAACTGTATTCAGGGACATACTCCAACATAATAAAGGCCATGTGTGGGACAGACTCACAGCCAACATCATATGCAATGGTGAAAAGCTGAAAACTTTTTATCTGAGATCAGGAACAAGAAAAAGATGCTTACTCTCACCACTTTTATTTAACATAGTATATAAAGTCCTAGTCACAGCAATAAGACAAGAAAAAGAACTAAAAGTATTCCAAATTAGAAGGGAATAAGTTAACTCTCACTGCTTGCACATGACATGATACTATGTTTACAAAATGCTGAAGTCTTCACCAAAAAACATTTAGAACAAATAAATCAATTCAATAAATTTGCAGGTTGCAAAATTAAGATACAGAAATATGTTGGGTTTCTATATACTAACAATGAACCCAGGAAGAGAAAACAGGAGAACAAGCTTATTTATAATCAAATCAAAAAAAGAATAAAAAGCTAGGGATAAATTTAACCAAAGAGGTAAAAAGACCTGTATTCTAAAAATTGTAAGTCACTGATGAGGGAAATTGAAGACGTTAAAATAAATGGAAAGATAGTTTGTGTTTATAGATTAGAATAATTAATACTGTTAAAATATCCATAATAACCAAAGAAATTTACAGGGTCAATGCAACCCCTATCAAAATACCCATGGCATTTTTGAAAAGAATAGAAAAAAATAATCCCCAAATTTGTTTTGAACCACAAAAGACCCAGAATAGCCAAGGCAATCTTGGGGGAAAAAAAGAACTAAGCTGGAGATATCACAATCCTTGACTCAAACTATCCTACAAAGCTCTAGAAATCAAAAAATTATGGTGCTGGCACAAAGACAGAAATATAGATGAATAGAACAGAATACAGAGCCCCAAAATAAACCCAAGCACATATGGTCAATTTATATATGAAAAAGGAGGCAAGAATATACAATGGGGGAAAGACTGTCTCTTTGATAAGTGGTGTTAGGAAAACTAGACAGCCACATGTAAGAGAATGAAACAAGAATATTTTCTTACATCATAATCAAACAAAAATAAATGAAAATGGATAAAAAACTGAATGTAAGACCTGAAAACTCCTAAAAGAAAGCATAGTCAGGATGCTCTTTGACAATGATATTAGCCATATATATATATATATATATATATATATATATCCTCAGACAAGGGATTCAAAAGCAAAATAAACAAATAGGACCAAATCACATTTAAACTTTTGCATATCAAAGGAAACTATCAACAAAACTAAAAGACTACCTCATGAATGGGAGAAGATATTTGCAAATGATATGACCTATAAGGGGTTAATAACCAAAATATATTAAAGAACTCATACAATTCAATATCATAAAAGAAAACATATAATCTGATTAAAAAATGGGCAGAGGACCTGAATAGGCATTTTTCTAAAGAAGACATACATATGGCCAACAGACACATGAAAAGGTGCTCAATGTCACTAATCATCTGGGAAATGCAAGTTAAAATCCTAATGAGATATCACTTTACACCTGTCAGAAAAGCTATCATCAAAAAGATGAGAAATAACAGGTGTTGGTGAGGATATGGATAAAAGGGAATCCTCATGCACTGCTGGTGGAAATGGAAAACATTATGAAGTTTCCTCAAAAAATTAAAACTAAAACTACCATATTATCCAGTAACTCCATTCCTAGGTATATATCCAAAGAAAATGAAAACATTTATTCAAAAATATATGTACACTGCAATATCCATACAGCATTATTTACAATAGCCAAGATATGGAAACACCCTAAGTGACCATCAACAGATGAATGGATAAAAAGAAGATGTATATATATGATGTTTCAGCCATAAAAATATGAAATTTTGAGATGTGAAAAAAAACTGAATGTACCTGGATGGTATATGCAAAGTGAAAGAAATGCAAGAGAGAAAGACAAATACTATATATTTTTAGTTATACGTAGAATCTAAAAATTAAAACTAATGAAAAAATATAGCAAAACAGAAACAAACTCACAGATACAGAGAACAAACTTTTGGTTACCATAGGGGAGAGGGGTGGTGGAAAGAAAAAATAGGTGAAGTGTATTAAGAGATATAAACTGCTAGGTAAAAAATAAATAAATAAATAAATAATTTACAAGGATGTAATATATAGCACAGGGAATAGTGTAAATATTTTGTAATAACTTAATATGGAGTATATTCTACAAAAAATATTGAATTACAATGATGTACATCTGAAACTAATATAATATTGTAACTCAACCATACTACAAAAAAAAAGAATTATTACTCCCTTTTGTAGGCTACATTAAGCAAATCAGAGATACATGAAAACAGTGAGATTCTAGTAACCACACTGCCATGTAGTGTTCACAAATATTAGAGCACCTAAGAGCAAAGGCCAAGAGCTGTGTGGAATTTTCAATTACCATTTAATTTAATATAGAATTTAACATACAAAAATCAGTGACTGAACAAATTTCTGTATCCTACATCAACTTCTGAACAGTTTTTCTCAAACTCAGTCAGTAGAGTACCTCTAACACTGAGGTTCTGGAATGTAGTTATGCTTCCAGCATTGAAGCAGCATTGATTACAGTGTAATTTTGCCAGATCAATGCATTTAGAAACTTAAAGTACCAAAGTAATTTTTGAATGACAAGCTGAAAGGATATTTAAAATAGATGATGGATTAAGTTATTTTAGTATGTCATTAAGCATAGCATAAAATAATCTGAAACACTAGATAAAGATATAAACAGTTATTGTTGTTAATAATAGCTTGAGTTCAGAGGTAATTTCCATTTAGCAGACTCAAATAAAAGCAAAGCAATAATTTCTTTCAGATTTTTTTTGCTGTATTTTTGTTGTATAATCAGCTACAGGTTTTCACATTCACTTTAAAATTGGAATCATCTTTGCACAATAATTTCCCCTCAAAAAATAATACCAGAGATTGGAATAAGGAAGAGTTCAACATTAATTGAGCATCTCCTATAAGAAGAGATTGTGCTATTTTCTTCTCAGAATTCATTAGCTTATTTAGCCCTTACGATTAGCTCTGGAAAAAAATGAAACTGTATCATGCACAATTTCCAGAAGAAGGTTCAGAAATTTTAGCAAACTTGCTAAGGACACAGAGTTAGTCACTGACAAGAATCTGAACTCGATTTTATTTATTTATTTATTTTATATTGATCCTGGTGTGTGATCCTTTTAGTATATTATTGAATTCAGATAGCTAACATTTTGTTGAGGATTTTGCATCTAAATTTATCAGTAATATTGGCTGGTAAACCTCTTTTTCTGTGGTATCTTTGTCTGGTTTTGGTATCAGGATGATAGCAAATGAGTTCAGGAGTGTTCCTCTAAATTTTTTGGAAGAGTTTCAGAAGGATAGGTGTTAACTCTTCTCTAAATGTGTGTTAGTATTTGCCTGTGAAGCCATCTGGTCCTGGACTTTCATTTGTTGGGACTATTTAAATTACAATTAAAATTTTTGTACTTGTAATTAGTCTGTTCATATTTTATATTTCTTCCTGGTCCAGTCTTGGGTGATTCTATCTTTCTAAGAATTTGTCCATTTCTTCTAAGTTGTCCATTAAATTGGCATGTAATTTCTTGTAGTAGTCTCTTATGATCCTTTGTATTTCTGTGGTGTCCGTTGTAACTTTTTTTTTATTTTAATTTTATTGATTTGAGCCCTCTCCCTTTTTTTCTTGATGAGTCTGGCTAAAGTTTTATCTGTATTGTTTATCTTTTCAAAAACCAACTTTTAGTTTCATTGATCTTTTGTATTGTTTTCTTCATCTCAATTTCATTTATTTATTTTATTTATTTATGATTTCTTTCCTTCTACTAACTTTAGGATTTGTTTGTTCTTCATTCTCTAGTTGCTTTAAGTGTAAGGTTAGGTTGTTTATTTGGGATTATTTTGTTTCCTGAGATAAGCTTGTATTGCTATAAACTTCCCTCTTAGAACTATTTTTGCTGTGTCCCATAGTTTTTAGATTTTTGTGAGTTTGTTTGTATTTGTCTCCAGGTATTTTTTGATATCCTTTTTGATTTCTTCAGTGATCCATTGGTTGTTTAGTAGCATATTGTTCAGCCTGTATGTGTTTGTGTTTTTTACTTTTTTTTTTTTGGTAGCTGATTTTTAATCTCATAGCATTGTGGTTTAAAAAAGATGCTTGATATGATTTCAATTCTCTTAAATTTACTGAGGCTCACTTTGTGGCCCAGCATGTAATCAATCCTGGAGAATGTTTCATGCTCAATTGAAAAGAATATGTATTCTGCTGCTTTCATATGGAATTCTCTATAAACATCAGTTAAGTCCATCTGGTAATATGTCATTTAATGGCTTCATTAATTTTCTCTCTGGATGATCTATTGATGAAATTGGGGTGTTAAATTTCCCCATTATTATTGTGTTACTGTCAATTTCTCCTTTTATGGCTGTTAGTATTTGCCTTATATATCGAGGTGCTACTTTGTTGGGTGCATATATATTTACAATTGTTATTTCTTCATGGATTGACCCTTTGATCATTATGTAGTGTTCTTCTTTGTCTCTTGTAACAGTCTTTATTTTACCATTTCTATTGTCTGATATAAGTATGTGTATTGCCACTCCAGCTTTCCTCTGATTTCCATTTGCATGGAATACCTTTTCCCATCTCCTCACTTTCAGTCTGTATGTGTTCCTAGATCTGAAGTGGATCTCTTTTACACAGCATATATAAAGGTCTTGTTTTCTTTCTTTCATTTTTTAAGCTATTCAGGTAGTCTAAGTATTTTGGTTGGAGCATTTAATCTGTTTACCTTTAAGGTAATTATCAGTATGTATGTTCCATTTTGTTAATTTTTTGGATTTGTTTGTGTAGGTCTTTTTTCTTCCTTTCCTCTTTTGTCATCCTCTCGTGATTTGATGACTAACTTTACTTTTGTGTTTGGATCCCTTATTCTTTTCTGTGTGGGTATCTATTGTAGGTTTTTGGTTTGTGGTTGTATGAGGTTTTGATAAAACAGTCCATACACTAAAAAGATTATTTAATTAAATTAATTTATTTATTTAATAAATTTATTTATTTGTTTTTTTATTTATTTGTTTTTCGCTGCATTGGGTCTTCATTGCTATGTGCAGGCTCTTTCTAGTTGTGGCGAGTGGGGTTACTCTTTGTTGTGGTGTGCAGGCTTCTCATTGCAGTGGCTTCTCTTGTTGTGTATCATGGGCTCTAGGCATGCCAGCTTCTGTAGTTGTGACTCACGAGCTATAGAGTGCAGGCTCAGTAGTTGTAACACATGGGATTTGTTGCTCTGTGGCATGTGGGATCTTCCTGGACCAAGGCTCAAACCCATGTCCCCTGTGTTGGCAGGTGGATTCTTAACCACTACACCATCAGGGAAGTCCTAAACAAGATTACTTTAAATTGCTGGTCTTTTAATTTCAAATGCATTTCCAGTATCCTGCATGTGTACTCTCCTCTTCTCATGATTGCTGGTTTTGATATTGTATTTGTGTATGGATGATTTCCTACCTTTACGGTATATTTGCCTTTACTGGTGAACTTTTCCACTCATAATTTTCTTTCTTCTAGTTGTGGCCTTTTCTTTTCCACCTAGAGAATTCCTTTAGCATTTGTTGCAAAGCTGGTCTGGTTTTGCTGAATTCTGTTACCTTTTGCTTATCTGTAAAGTTTTTTATTTCTCCATTGAATATGAACCAGAGACTTGCTTGGTAGCTTATTCTTTGTTGTAGGTTTTTCCCTTTCATCAGTTTTAATATACTGTGCCACTCCCTTAGCTGATAACCTTATGGGAATTACCTTGTATGTTATTTGTTGTTTTCCCCTGGTTGCTTTTAGTATTTTCTCTTTGTCTTTAATTTTTGTCAATTTGATTGCTATGTGTCTCAGCATGTTCCTCCTTGGGTTTATCTTGCCTGAGACTCTCTGTACTTCCTGGACTTGGTTGACTGCATCCTTTTCCATATTAGGGAAGTTTCCATCTACTATCTTTTCAAATATTTTCTCAGGTCCTATCTCTCTCTCTTCTCCTTCTGGGAGAAGATAATGCAAATGTTGGTGCATTTAATGTTGTACCAGAAGTCTCAGACTGTCCTCATTTCTTTTCATTTTTTTTCTTTATTCTGTTCTGCAGCATTGATTTCTACTATTTTGTCTTCCAGCTCACTTATCCATTCTTCTGCCTCATTTATTCTGTTATTGATTCCTTCTAGTGTATTTTTTAATTTCAGTTATTGTATTGTTCATTTTGTTTTTCTGTTCTTTAGATCCCCTAGCTCTTTGTTAAATATTTCTTGTAACTTCTCAATCTGTGCCTCCATTCTTCTTCTGAGATCTTGGATCATCTTTACTATAATTACCCTGAATTTTTTTTTTTTCAGGCAGATTGCCTATCTCCACTTCACTTATTTATTCTTCTAGGATTGTTCCTTCATCTTGGACATATTCCACTGCTACCTCATTTAATCTAACTTCTGTTATTGTGGTTTCCATTCTGCAGACTGCAGGATGGTAGTTCTTCTTGCTTCTGCCATCTGCACCCTGTTGGATGAGGCTGGCCTAAGGGGCTTGTGCCAGCTTCCTGGTGGTAGGGACTGATTCCTTCCCACTTGTGTGTGGAACTTGGTCTTGTCCTTCTGTTGGGTAAGGCCATGTCAAAGTGTGTGTTCAGCAGGCAGCTATGGGCTCAGGAAGACTTTAGGAAGCCTGTCTGCTGATTGGTGGGCTGTGTTCCCATCCTATTGGTTGTTTGCCCTGAAGCATCCCAGTACTGGAGCCTACAGGCACCCTACACCAGTGGGGCCAGGTCTTGGTGAGAAAATGACAGCCTCCAGGAGGGATCACACTAATGAGTCCTCCCCAGAACTACTGCCATAAGTTTCTTTGTCCCCACAGTGAGCCACAGCCACCCCCACCTCTGCAGGAGACCCTCCAAGACCAGCAGTTACATCTGGCCCAGGTTCTTATGAAATTACTGCTTTTTCCCCTTTGTCCTGGTGCACATGAGACCTTGTGTGTGCCTTCCGAGGGTGGAGTGTGTGTTTTCTCCAGTTCTGTGGCATTTCTGCAATCAATCTCTGCTGGCCTTCAAAGCCAGAAGCTCTGTGATCTCCTCCTCCCAATGTCAGGCCCCCAGGCTGGGGGTGTCTGATATAGGGCTCAGAACTTTCATTCCTGTGGGAGAACCTCTGTGATATTATTACTTTTCAGTTTGTGGTCACTCACCCAGTGGTTATGGGATTTGATTTTATGGCTATTGCATTTCTCCTACCATCTTGTTCTGTCTTCTTCTTTGTCTTTGGATGTAGGAAATCTTTTTTTGTAGTTTCCAGTGTTTTGTTGTTGTTGTTGATGGTTGTGATTACAGCAGTTAGTTGTGATTTTGCTGTTTTTGTGAGGGGGTGGGCTTACATCATTCTACCCCACCATCTTATCCCAGAGGCCTGAACTCTACTTTAAAGCCAACACTTTCACTTACAAAATGATAGATCATTCTTCCTAATTATATCCATGGTATTTTACTTAAAAAAAAGGAATGTACACAAAGTTACACTGCATAAATATAATATATATATCCTGAACAGTTGTATGTACAAATTCATACACACAGAGACATATGTAGATATAGCTATAAATATATTTTTATGCATCTGTATATGCATATGTACATATATAAAATATATGGCTAAAGCACACACATATTAAACTATAATGTGTGGTATGTATATATATATATATATATATATATATAAAGTTTAACTGAACTTTAGCTATATACACATGGTTTAAACCATTTTCTACAGTTATTTGGTGTGCAAAATAAATGATGCTTCACTGGATAACCATCTGTAAGGTATTGATTACATATTATTGAAATTTATAATTATGTATACTTTTGTTTTATAAATACACAATTGAGTAAAATTCATTTTAATGTGACATTTACATCATCATTATTTTTACTATTTTTCTACATTTTTCTAGCCAATTGATGCATTATTATATTTTTCTATGTGATGAAAAAAAGAGGAGGTTATCACAGTGGAGGACAAAATCAAAAGACAGAGCAAGAAATATAAGTAGAAAATGAGAGGATTCTGTAAAAGCCAAAATGATTAAAGGGAGTCTTCCACTATGTTTGTATATGTTGTCAAAATTGTCAAGAATTTTTTTTCTGTGATCTTTTGCTCATGTACTGAAAGAAACAATGAACTTTTTCTTGTTTTATGCTTGACAAGTTGAGGCTTCAGTTACATGGCACCTGATTTGTGATCTCTTTCTTGTAGGTTTAATGATAAATTCAACTGGTAACTGAAGAGAGAGTAAAAGAACAAACTTCCCAATTAATATATCTTTGTCAGTAAATTATTTATGCCTAGTCTTTAAAAAATGCCATATGTGTATAAGTATGTATTAAGGGATAGCTGTGGCTGTACCAAAGAATCCCAAATTTCTTAAATTTTTTTTCTAATTCAAATAATAGACCAAGATTTGTAATGAGAGAATATGTAAAATGTCATTGAATTTATATTTACAGATTTCCATAGTACATTTTTGTGTAAACTTCATAGACATTTATCTCTGACACTGTGGATGTGGATAGTTATTGAAGATCTTACCCAAGCATCTATTTGAGAATCCTGAGCAAGAAAAAGAACCTACTTAATTAATAAAATTATCTAACGTTTTTCAATGTTCAGCCATGAAAGGTAAAAGAAATAACAAAAATCTAAGCCTCAAGTACTTCATTGATTGTAATTTATTAAATACTTTAGAATTAAGATAATATTATCTGTAATAATAATATTTTTTAAAATTATATGAGTTCCCAGGTATAAGCCATTATTCTATGAACAGAATGGATATAAAGTTATTATTTTGCTATGTCAGTAATTTCAATATATATTTTATCTGAGAAAACATTAATATCTGTATTAAGTTCTCTGTCTTTTTACTAGGAAAAGAATACTTGTAAAAAATACCCAGTGATTGTAGAATATGTTTTTCTCAAATTATACAAATTAAATAACAGAAAAAATTCCTTACTGTATTGGATCTAAGGGAAAAATTGAGTTCTGGCAAGATCATTTTTAGAAAAAATTAATATGTACTTGTGCATATTTATGGTTAAACAGTTTTAACTTATTAATTTAAAATTAAAATACAACATCAAGATTGGGGAGAGTGGAGGATCTCTTTAACACTCCTTATTGAGAACAATTGTATTAAGATAAAATACATAGTTGAATATTTTAACAAGCTTTGTTCAAGGCCAGACATATAATTGCAGAAACATATACAATATTATCCTAAAGTAATTAGATGACAAGATTGAAATCCAAGCCATGTCTATCTTTTCTATTATTTTGGCCCTAGCAGAGTGGCTCATAGTGGGTGATCAATATATTAAAAAATGATAAAGAGTATATAAGTTGTTGTCATGCATGGTTTAAAAGAAAGAGAGCACTGATTTGACAATGCTATTCTAAGAAATTGTTTTGATAAGAATAATAGATGTTTAATAAATATTTACTTAGTGTACAACATTATTTAGATTACAATTATTCTTTAAATGTAAAAGATAAATATTTCCAAACTCATAGCTTGATGTTAGTATTCCTTAGAATATCCAGTTCCACTTGTTTGAGTTAGATGATTACCAATTTCTCGTCTAACTTGGTTTCTATACCAGAACAAATGACTCTGAGGAAGTGATTTGTGCAGGCAACCAGTAAGTAGTAAATACATAAAATAGGAATTTGGTTTATAATATGCTATCATGAGAGCAATTTTTGTGAAATTCTTGCTTGGAGATCCATTGCTTTTCTTTATTCCTTTGTATTCTCCAATGTGTTTAGATATTATATACATTGAGAACCAGGACAAATGTTACACTTTTAACCCTTCCATGGCCATGACTAACACAGTTATTGTACAGTTATTATTATAGACATTTAACAAGTATTTGTGAAATTATTGAATAAATCACTTAATAAATGAAAAAAAACAAAACAAACAAAAAACTACAGACCTGGAGACCATATTCTGCATGCATGATGCAAAACCTCTAACTCTGCTATCACCAAATCACTTTCCTTTAAAATCATCTATCTGTTTCATTTAGCTCAAAAATACTATCATTTGGTGATTTATTTTAATATCGTGACTAAATTAATAGTATGTTTTGAAATTTAAAATATCTTTGTTTATTGTCCCCTTTCTTAATCCATTTATTCATTAACAACATATTTATTAAGCTACTAAATGTTTACTAAATGGTAGAAATTGTTTTCTGCATTTTGTGCAAGTAGGTGCAACATCAATTTTTTCACAATTTATATCAAGGCATAATTATATACAATTGGAATCTAAAATACACTTGTAAAATATAATATATATGTTGTTTTGCCAACAACATATCATCTAAACCTAATTTCTATCTTAAAACTTAGATCTGTAAAATTTATTGAGAAACAAATTAGTAGGACACTTCAATTCCTTGCACTGATTCAATACTATACTAAAATTTCCTCAACATTTTTTATGAATGTCTTCACTAACAACCGATGCATTAAAATATTTTAATTATTTTTATTTTTCTAATGGACAAATGGAGACAGATAGTTTAATAACCTATTACTTTTTAAAAAGACACTTTTCAGTCTATTATTTTCTTAGAAGAAAGAATACCAGATGCACATCATTGACCAACTTGTAAGATCTAAATTTAATAGCTCATGCCCAGTATTTCTGAAGGAATCTAAGTACAATGGCACTACCAATATTTATAGATATTCTATTTTACTTAGAATTAGAAAAAAATTAGGAATAGACATCACAGATCTTTCTAGTTCGTGGAAAAGACAGTTGCCTCACTTAATAAGATATTCTTGACAATATTTTGTTAAGAATTTTCTGCACCAATGAACACATTTGTGACTCCCTGACTTTCTGGAGAAGTTCCCACAGTTCATAGTGATTGGAGAACTTCATTTTTATCTCAATACAAACTGAATGCTCTTCACAGGGGAACACTTCTGGAAGAACTTAGCTCTATTTTCTGTGTAGCCCTTGAAAAGAACATATTCTTATTGAAGGACTATGTAAGAGATTAAAACATTTTATTATTGTTTTAAGTGTATTATTTGCTATCTTCAGGTTGCAGAGCTCATCAAAACATTACAGGATTGTGCAAA
Source organism: Monodon monoceros (assembly GCF_005190385.1). Classification (NCBI taxonomy): domain Eukaryota; kingdom Metazoa; phylum Chordata; class Mammalia; order Artiodactyla; family Monodontidae; genus Monodon; species Monodon monoceros. The sequence continues at coordinate 647,987 of NW_021702327.1, forward strand.
ATATGTTTTTATCCACCCTCTCCATAAACTGTAATTGTATGTATGCAAATAAAGCCCAGATGATAGAGCTGCAAAATTAGTCCTCAATAACTCAATAACATTGAGCTAACGTTGTGACATCCCAATACTTTAAATTCCAACATGTTTTTCTTTCTTTCCATGGAAACATTACTTTCAAGATATTTTACTATACTCTATACTTATTATGAAAATTAACATCTCTATTCAATTTTATCCTCTCAAAATACATTTTGATCCCAACCATCCAGGACTATTTACCTGATAGAATATTAGCAATGAATCTTACTACCTGCCTTTTATCCAAACACTACTCTGAGGTAATGACAGCCTCTTTCCCATTGTCTCTTTGTGTGAAGACTTAGCAAACTCTAATTAAATAAGATATCTTTATAAAGATTCTTCTTTATAAAGTTCTATCTTTATAAAAAAGGAAACAAAAAACAAAACAAACAAACAAAACCCTTCAATTTAATTCTAAGGATGATTTGTTTTCCTGATGTCCCACACCTGGATAGGGAGTGATGTACTAGAAACTAAAGTCAGACATTGCTAACATAACTTTTCTTTCAGAAGAGATGACAATCAAAAAACACAACATCTTTTATTTATTTATTTTATCAGGGATTGAGCTCGGGCCATGACAGTGAACTCGCTTAGTTCTAACCACTGGACCTCCAGGGAATTACCCACAACAACTTTTATAAAGATAACAGTTCTACTGATATTTGATTCAGGCAATTAAGAGAATGTAATTATAGCACCTGAAATTTAGCTGAACTGTTTTCTCATAGTACTTGTTCCTAAGACAACAGGTCAATAAGGCTAAATCTCTACAATTTAGAAAAATACTGGTAAATCATATTACCATTTCCATTTTATTAAAGAAATGAATTCAAATGTAAAACATATACTTATAAATAATTGACTTTCCTTTCAAGTCCCCATTAGCAATACATTTTCAAATAAGTGGTATTGATTTACAGAAAATAGCTTCGTTTCACAGATTTGTAAAATACTATCAATTAACCATACAACCTATAGTTTATTTTCAAATTCTCTAGTTAAGGCCATTATTTAGATAGCAAGTTATACTCAGTGTTATTTCAAAGTTTTCCTACTAATAATCTTTCCAATGGCTTTATATGAGGAATAAAGAATATGTCTACAATTAGAGAGATGTCATTTGGATATTAATTTTTCTCATTGCTAGTAACTTAAAAATTAATCAGAAGATAAAGAATCATAATTAAAAATGCTCCTAATTCAATGATTTAATTAAAAGTTGGAGAATATATTTTCCCTTGAATATTACAATAAATTTAAATTCTCTGTAAATTTATTGTTGTTAGTGTTAATTGTTATAAACTTCAAATATATGGCAATGGAATTGCTTTTTCTTTCCTCTATTCTTTCCTCTTTAAAGGCTATATGTCATAAGCCTGAATTTGTGTCCTAACTGTGTATGAATCCATACATTTCTTTCTCGGAATCCGTACTCATTTGCTTTCACACCAGAATGCCACCCGGAATAACCTTTTTGGTTCCTGTTTTGAATAACTGAAACAATAACTTTTATTTTATATGCTTTAAAGATCACAAGATGTTTTCACACACATTATGTTTTTATTGTCACAAAAGCTCTGGAAATCCTTATTGCTAAATCTATTTTACAGATAAGGAAATAAAGACCAAGAGGTTATAAAATAGCATACATCTAATAAGTTAAAAATAAATAAATCTATGACTTAAACCTCTTCATCTGATTTTGAATCTATTAATTTTGAATTTACTAATGTTTATTTTTCTAATATTCTAGAACTGTGGAAGATCCCACTTTCTTCTTCTGCATTTTTTTCTAAAAGCTAAATCCATTCAAATATGATCCTAATAATTACCATGACAGCTTAGTCAGCACTCTACAATTTCAAGGGCATACTGTAGTGGAATAACTGAGGACATGGAAAGGAGACATGACCCATGAGCACCCCCTCGGCAAACCGAGGGCTAGGGAATAAGCCAGAACCCCTCGGCAAACCGAGGGCTGGCGAATAAGCCAGGACTCCAGGCAGTCCTGGATACTTTGGGCACTGATCCATGAAATGACCTCAGTATAATCAGAACACAAGGAAACTTCCTTGTGCTACTTTAGTATAATCAGAATGATGGGAACACAAGGAGATGTCCTTGTGCTGCTTATGAGCTCAAGGACGAAGCACGGCATGTCTTCAAGAAAGCCCATTGTTGCTTGTATAATCAATAAAAACATATGTTGCTGCTTTGGCATTTCTGGAATGTTAAGAAAACAAGTCTTAAGATGTAAACATAGATAATGCTTAAATAAAAGTCACCACAGCAGGACAGACAGCGCTGTATTGCCTGAGCAAGCAGCAGCCCTCTACTGCTGTGCTTCTGCACAATTCATCTCGTGTGATGAGCTTACTTTCAGCCCTGTCATAAGAAAACTACAACAGCATACAATAACTGGTTACTGGCTGATAAAATGCACTCAAAAAATCTTTTCAAATTCATGAATGAAATCTTGAGAGTTACTCTATTCCTTAGCTGCTACCACATTCAGGAACCAACTGGGTTATGTGGGAAAATGAGGAAATTCAGCAGAATTGAAGTTTGTGAATGAAGCTGTTGTTGCTATTATTATTATTAGTTTGGTCCAAAAACTGCAATAATTATAAGAAATTGTTTAAAATAATGCTTTCTTTTGTGTTTGACATTTCACATCTGATATTCTTGTAACAAGTTTGTAATGATGTATTTTAATAATCAGGCTCTCTATATAAGCGTATGTATATATATATGTGTGTGTGTATAGCATGTTTCTTTTCAAACAGTAATTGTCAAATAAACAAAATTGGATTCTATCTTTGCTTATTCTTCACATTTGGCTATTCTATGTCATGTACTTTTCTAATCATCCATAGCAGTGAAAGAGTAAATCAAAGAATCTGCTCTCTTCTAGTTTTCCTTTTAGTAAGATAAAAGATATAAGCAGATAAACAAGAGATATGTGCAGTCTCTTTTACTGAAGACACACCTATTTATTTTTGTTTTAATAATCTGAAAATTATTTCCCAATTGTCTTGTGAAATTTCCTGAAGATGTGATTCAACATTATTTCTCATCTTTTTCCTTTGGTCCAATAAGCTTACACCTACTTTTTTTCCCTCATTATATCCAGGAGCCTAAGTTACAGCAAGTAATGGTTCATGATTTGTCCATTTAAAATACTATGACCCGAATATTGATGACACATGCTAATAGAGAATATAATGCATACTGTCATACCATTAGGATTCTAATTTAAGTCATTCTACTGATCAATATTTCATTATTTTTTTTGGCTATTTGATGTACATTCCATATTTTATTGATTGTTAGACCCTTTGATCAACAGATGCACCATTAAGCTATATACCAATCAGTAAGAAAAAAAATGCTATCAACTAAATGATGACACAATGCCTCAATATCAATACACAGTCCACAAAGTGGTAAGACCACTTTTTGATTGTTTGGAAATGTCTTTCATTATGTGGGATTTGGCAATTTCTCATACATTTAGTTGTATCATTTGGTGGGTAACAGGCCTCATTTTGTAACCATCTCAAGAATAAAATATTCACACATATATCTATGAAGTATTTTTCCCCTTAAGTTCATAAAACACTTGGTTAGTACTGTACAAGAAAGTATAAAATTACAATCATTCCTCCAAACATAAAAATTTACTTTTCTGCTTTCTTTCCTGATTTTCTACCATCCAAATACATAGTGCTTTTGCTGAATTGTAATGTTTTGAACATATTGTAATTAGCAGTGGTGAATATGTGAATAAGTCTAGCCAAACTTGTATGTGCATAATGATAACTAAGTCATGAGGACTGTTGCATAACTACAATTTTAGGAAACATTAATGACAGACATCCTATTATCAAATCTTATTAATCTATTAAATCTTATCTTAAAATATGAAATAAAACAATACATGTTATAGAATTCATAAAATGTGGTAGTATACCTGTGGATATTTTGTACAAATACACTAGTAAAATAATAGTGGCTGTTAAAATATTCAAATAATCCAACTTTGATTGCTATATAGTCCTTTTTTCTTAGTTTCTCATGTGCTCCCACTATATTGTTCACCTTGTCTGTCCACTAGGGCCTGTAATACTGGTTTTAAGGGTAAAATATGATTCAGCAAAAGTAAAATATGATTCAGCAAAAGTATGTTTCACTGCTATGGCTGGTATCTAGTTAGATTTATAAGGGTCTCCTTTACCAGTTGGCAAATATGTTTAGTATCACACTTGTATTATACTGTTAATTTGTACTTTAACCTCTAAATTAATGGTAAATCTTTAATCTCTGTCATCCATATATAGATTTAGCATAGATAATTTCAAATTTTATGCATCTTTTTAAGGTTCAACATTACTAATTATTTTGCTTACATCAAGTAATTAAAATTTAATGTAAATAAATATGTGTTCTCAATGCATTAACATTTACATTAGACTATCCTACAGAATAATTTACTGAAAAAAAGCATGGATATTTGCATCACCCCTACAGAGTATAGAACAAAATTCTGCTAATTACAGCAGAAAAAAATTAACATTCAAAAATAATGCATCCTGATTTTAAAAATAGTATAATAATGTATGTATCAGAATGTGAAATGATTTCAAAATAACCTAAACATCTTTTTTTTTAACATCTTTATTGGAGTATAATTGCTTTACAATGTTGTGTTACTTTCTGCTTTATAACAAAGTGAATTAGTTATACATATACATATATCCCCATATCTCTACCCTCTTGAGTCTCCCTCCCTCCCACTCTCACTATCCTACCCCTCTAGGTGGTGACAAAGCACTGAGCTGATCTCCCTGTGCCATGCAGCTGCTTCCCACTAGCTATCTATTTTACATATGGTAGTGTATATATGTCCATGCCACTCTCTCACTTTGTCCCAACTTACCCTTCCCCCTCCCCATATCCTCAAGTCCATTCTCTAGTAGGTCTGCGTCTTTATTCCCATCTTGCCCCTTGGTTCTTCATGACCATTTGTTTTGTTTTGTTTTTTAGATTCCATATATATACGTTAGCATATGGTATTTGTCTTTCTCTTTCTGACTTGCTTCACTCTGTATGACAGACTCTAGGTCCATCCACCTCATTACAAATAACTCAATTTCATTTTTCTTTTTATGGCTGAGTAATACTCCATTGTATACATGTGCCACATCTTCTTTATCCATTCATCTGTTGATGGACACTTAGGTTGTTTCCATGTCCTGGCTATTGTAAATAGAGCTGCAATGAACATTGTGGTACATGACTCTTTTTGAATTATGGTCTCCTCAGTGTATATGCCCAGTAGTGGGATGATTTCAACATACCTAAACATCATTAATTTTCAAAATTTTTGTATTTTTTTTATATAAGATTCATATATTCAAACAGCTTATTAAACCCCCTGAATTTTACATTCTTCATCTGTGACAATTACATTTAATTTTCAGGGTTGTTTTAAGCAGTTATGGAAATAGAGTATGTTAATATATCATATGATTAGGGGATTAAATGTTATTTTAATATTCTCTTTTGTATGGGTTACATGGACAGTTAAAGTAATTGCTATGCTTTATAGATATGTTTACCACAAGTTTCTTGGAATTTCTAGGAAAGTTTGAGTTTTGAAGTTGGCTCTTTCTTTGAAATAAAAAAAGAGTTTGATAGAAAACAAAAAAGGAAAGAAAAGGGAGAAATAAAACTTATATGTAGATAATGACTATATATTGAAACTTTTAGATTTCAGATGTTAAGGTTAAAACAATATATTTATTTAATTTATTTATTCTGTAAAATAATGATGTCAAAGTTATTGAATGAGGAAAGGAATTCCTTTCAACACATGGCTCTGGAAAAACTAGTTTGGACATGCATAGGGAGACTAATAATTCTTGGGCTCTACCTCAAACAATATACAAAAATTAACTTTAGATAGATAATATATTTAAACAGAAAAGCTGCTTTATAAATCTTCAAACATAGGAAACTATTTTTGTGAGTGGTAGATACATATTTCTCAGAAATAACACAGAAAGCTCTAATAATAAACTTTAAAATACTATGGTCTACATTAATTTTATAAAATTTCTGCTCATTAAAATATGATGTCAAGAAAATAAATTGGCAAGACTTAAAGAAAATGTTTCTAAAATGTATAAATGACAAAGGCCTTACATTCACAATGTACAAAGAATACCTAAACCAATAATAAAATTACAATTAACCCAATAAAATATGAGGAAAAGACTTAGATTTTTCATGAATGAAGATTTTCAGATAGCCAATAAATGCATGCAAAAGTACTCAGCAAATTAATCATTGTGGACATACAACTTAAAACACAACAAGTTATCACTACACAAACACACTAGAAATTCTAAGATGAAAATATCAAAATATTAAATATTGATAAGTATTTAGAGCATTGGTGTAACCACTTTGTCAAACTTGACAAACCTTTGTAAAAGTATATATTCATTCACCACACAATCAGTTCTAAGGTATTTGGGCAGAAGAAATGAAAACATATATCCATCCAAACACTTGTACACAAATCTTTCCAGCAGCTTTATTCATAATAGCCAAACACTAGAAACAAGTCAAATATTCATGAACCAGTTGAATGAATAAACACTTAATGGTATATATTTTATAATTGAATATTACTCAGCACTGAGGCAAATGCCAGATAAGCAAAAAGCATGGGTATATCTCAAAAGTTTGCTGAGAAAAAAAGAGCTGGACACAATAGAAACCATGCTTATTTTATTTATATGATTTTGGAAAAAAAGAAAATTTATATGATTCTATGGTTCTAATTTAATATATGCTACTATATGATCTATGTTGAGTGAGGAGTGAGTAACAGTTGACTTGGGATGGGCATAAGGGAACTTTCATAGGTAATTATAATATCTATATCTTGGTATGTGTATGGATTGCATAGTTTATGCATTTGTCAGAACATATTCACCTGAAACCCTTAAGATCTATACAACATCTGAATTCTGTCTCTATTAAAAATTAAAAGGCAAACAAAATAAATAAAATCTTGTATGCTCTGATGGCAAATACTAAAGAATTGATTAACATGATCTATGTGGCCATTTTTGTTGTTTTTCATTACTGTCATATAGCACATACTTAACACATACACATGACTGATATATATAATTATTTATTAGTTTGTTAGTAATGTCATAAATCTGGAACCTTTACAGCATTATAGAGAATGGTGAGTACTTTGCGAACACATCATTAATATTAATAACCGTATGATTTAAAATTCTGGAAAGTAGATAATCCTGTAGTGTCTTTACATTTCATCAATTTTATTTGCTTATGATTTCTGAAAATAAAACATAACAGCATGGATTGTATACTTACATATGTTAGAAATTTGATTAGAGTGTTTTTCTCTATAAAAAAGTTAATATTGTTAGAAAGGCTGAAAGTTTTTGACATTTTAACAAATAGTTCAAAAGATGATTACTTTGAACAACTCACCTTTTATCTACTTTATTTACACTCAGCTCATTTTCGTTTTCAAAGAGTAATAAATTTTACTTTTAAATGAAAATATTAGTTTATATGCTAAATGGTGAATTTAAACTGTTACGAACTAGAACCAAGAAAATTATTTAAATGGCCTCAGTCTCTGAGACAGTCCATGACCAGTCAATTATTCTGTTTTACAGAAAACAGAGTAACCAGAAGACAATTGAGAGGATTCAAATAATGAGAGGAACAGGTTAATGTGATTTTGCCTGATACTTTTGTGGTTAAACAGATAAAAACAGGAATTATTAACAACTTCATAATATCTGAATACTTTTGGAATAATCTTCTAGTTCTTTTTTTGATGAACCTTTTCCAATAAATCCAACCTCAGTTTGAGTAACACTGTGTGTGCATTGGTGAAGTGATGCATATACTAATAAATGCCAAAGTTTTGTTGGTGTTACAGAAAATATGACATTGGAAACTTGGACTATGAAAGAGATAGAAATATCTTCCCCATTTTGGCTGTTTCATCTTCCTGTGTTTACTCCAATCTTAATTTGGATAGCATTCTTTATACAATGGATTGTGCTGTGTGATTTGCAATAGGATTGTTTTAGCAGTTTCCCAAATGTTGGAGATCTCACCTTACTCTTGAATTTCATAAGTCTTCTTGAAAGGATTACATAGACTGCACATTTTGTTAAAGTATAGCTAGTTCAGTGTAATTAAATTCTTTTCAAAGATTTTGATGTTTCTTGAAATAATTTAAAATATATTAGTATTTTGATAGATTTTGATCAGGAGAGCTAAAAAATTACAGGATGGCGAACAAAGATTATAAAACCTGATGATGTTTCTTTATTATAAATTTTATTTTTCCTTTATTGGAGATACCACAATTGAATGTCGTGTTCTTCTACACCTAGTATAACACTAACCACCTCAAGTCATTAACAACAACAACAAGCATAAAAATGCTATGAATTTTGAGCAACTCATCAGTAAAAACTGAAAAAAGGCTAAGAACCTTGAGCATTCATGGAATATTAGACTTTTACTGGAGAAATACAGGAAGCTCTTTCCTGGCTAGTGAGTAATGGTACTTTATTTTTTTTTTAACACCCCATATAGCGTCCTATAAATTCATTCTGTCCTATCTGGAGTACAAGCTTTCCATTCTCAAGTAGCATAACCAGCATGAACTCTCCTGCCTTTCTAGAACATATTCACCTTCTATCCAGCATTTTCTCCTTTCCTGAATCAGATAATTAATCTTTATTGTTGTTTCTGTTGCTGTACTTTTTGTGTTCTCTTTCCTGAAAGGCATATTGACTCAGTGTGACAACATGTTTACCCCCACCTCCAGTATTCTTTATTTTATTCTTCCACAACATTCTTCTCTAACCCTCTCTTGAGAGTTACACTGCCATTATTTCCACTTCTAATTATTTACATCTGTTAACCAAAATTTCAGAAATGGAGACTTGATGGAAATTAAGAAGCATTTATTTGGGTGTTGTTAGGCTTGCAGCCAGGAAGACAAAGATTCAAGAAGCACTTGATTTGTGTTCCACTGAACTACAAATGGAGGAAGCTAATAAAGGTAAAAATTGCAAGGCCACAGCTTGTTATGTAATTGTTTGTAAGAACTATGATTGGAGTTGGCAAGAAGAAATGGTACTTGTTAAGCAAGGATCGGTTGAATTATGAAATAGTTGCATAGTTACAAGGGGGGAACTTGAGACCACAAGCTGGCAGATATTTTTCTGAACAGGCTGGTGGTGTTCTTGGGTTTGGTACCGTTCGAAGAAAGTTCAACTTCTCTGTGGTGCAGGAATGTGTCTGAAACGAGAATCTCAATGGCTGCTCAACTCCATTTTTGTATGCCTGAATTATAGTTACTCCATTATAATTTCAGTGTCATCATTTTCTCCTTTTGATCACAATTTTCCTCTGGAAAACCTTTAGGTTCAACCTTATTATCAGTTAGATATTTTTGTCCCATGGACCTGGGATGGACCTGACCCAGGAAGTTTGTGTTACTGGGGAGTGAGCGAAGTCAATTTCAGAGTTTCAGACGTGGGGCACTTTTGAGTAATGTGGGGCCTCAGGGATATGGTCTCAGGCAGGTCACATCTTGATTAAAATTGGAGCTAGTTGTTCCCTTAAGGGACATAACAATAGGTCACAAGGAGAAGATTCCATGAATAGTCTCCTATCTCTGGTTCACCATCATCCTAATAGATCCGGTGTTTAAACATTTTGAAATAAAAGCACAATTAGTTTAACATTATCAAGACAACACAGATAACAATAATTAATAGAAAGATGATTTACAGTCCTGACCACAGGAGTTCTCCAATGCCAAAGGGTGGCAGCTGAAAATATCAGAAAATTTAAAGTTAGCCATTTGAGTGGAACACTGGAGTCCCTTTTAAGGGTTTTGGCAAGTTTGAAAAGTTTACTGATTTCAAGCTCTACTTGAAAGGAGATATTGACCCAAGTGCAACAAGAAGTATTAACAGAACAGACACCTCCTTGGGTTGTAAGGAGATAGTATAAAGCAATATTGTTATCAAGCACTATGTGAGCCAGAATCTAAAGCTCTTTATTGAGCCTTAATAGCTCTTGCAGAGGCTCTAGCAATTTTGACAGTTTGGGTAAGGTTTCTCTTTATCACTTCTACATCAGTGGTACCAACTCCTAGCCAAGAGACCCAAATCCTGAGGAAACAGTTAAATTGGTTCCTCTGAATATCCTGCAGGAAGGCCACACTCCTGAGTGTGACCACAACTATTATCTTCATATTCAAAGGGGTCCTCATCAGGGTAGTCTTCAACAATTGAGGGGACTCTTTTTTATTTATTTATTTTTTTCAGCTATGATCATTAGGGTTAGGGAGTGCTCAAATGTCCCAGCTGAAAGATTCCTCCTATTTTCCAACTATCTAAACATTCATTTGAAAAAGGCTAGTTATTGTAACTGAAAGCAAATATAAATCCTTTAGGGGTACATAGTACTCTAAATATTGAGTTATTTTTTGAAAGGTATGCAACCACATTTTCTAACCTTGGGCTAGTGTATGGGAGTTTCCAAACAGTCAAATTGAGCTTGCACATAGGGAGAGGAGTGGGTCCCCCATTAGCCCAAGTAGGTCAGATTCTAAACCTCATACATAAAGGAGAATTTTATTTGATTTTAGTCTTACTGTAACAGGTGATCAGTAAGTATAGTATAGAGGATAGGGAAGAGAAGTAAGTGGCATTGACTTTGCAAATAGTGTATGTTCTTTTGTAAAGACATTTTGAGTAATGTCATTGTCATAAACACTAGATTGGTTACATCTACGTCCCCTAAGTTCACTTGGGATTTTTTCCAGTGAGGTCAGGAAGAAATGAAGGACACGTTCGAGGTGAGGGAACCTCTGTGTATTCTCTTTTATAAGCCACAGTAAATTTAACTACATTGATAAAATTGGTTATGGGTACAACTACGGCATCATTATTTTTTACAGAGGACCCAATAGGAGAATGGTGATATATCCAGCACTTGGATAGATTTCCAAAAGAGGCAAGGCACTGACACAAATGTCAAAAGACAATAGCATTGTCTTTCCAAAAATAAGAGTGAACTATAAAGATAGGATGAACAAAGAAATTGAGAGAAGATTTAGGATTAAAGAAAATATGATGAAGGGGTAAAAAGGTTTATCAACCATTACTGTAATGGGGTCAAGAGTATAGATACATTAGTTAACAAGAAGAAAAACAATCTGAAAGCAGATTGGGGTTACAGGTCTGGCCCTGACTTTTGGAATGTGTTGTCTACCCAGATGTTGTCTGCTTCTGATTCAGGGAAGTTTTTCTTATATGACCCATCTCAGCTGGAATTTACCAATGGGTTGAGAAATACATTCGGGATTGGATAGCTTTTTAAAATGAGAAACATAAATCCGTGAGTCAATAGCAGCAAGTTTTGCCACACATGAATTAGTTAATAATACCTGGTATGGCCTCTTTCATCTAGGTTGTAAAGCATTGTTAAGGAGGTGTGTTTTCCTGTAAACATAGTCACCTTGTTGTAGATTGTGTTATTTTAGGTCCTCCTCTCCCAGGAGCTCACTGTTAAAAGATTCTCATACTAGGGAAGCATTAACCTTTAATGTTTTGACTAATATTGGCAATACATGAAAATGTTTCCTTTAACCAAATTGAGTTTATGTAGTCCAGTATAAACTTTCATTGACCTTCCTGTAATTATTTCAGAAGGAGAAAGTTGTTGCTTACCAAAAGTATTAGACCCTATGTTGAGCAATACCAGGAACAGGACTTTTGGTCAGGGGAGATTAAAAGATTCAACTAGTTTAGCCAGTTGAGTCTTCATGATTCTTGTGTACTAACCCACAGGATGGTGGATGATAGGGGCAGTGGAAATGTTGAAAAATAGACCAAATTTTACAAATTGACTGAATAACTCACCCAGTAAAGATGAGTCCCTCCATCACTGTGAAGCTCAGAGGGAATACCTTATGTAGGAGTTATTTTTACCAAAAGAATTTTGCCTACTGAAAGTTCTGTAGGCCTCTGACATAGAAGTACTTTAATCCAGTGAAAAAAATATACATATTAGTACAAGTACATATCTATATCCCTGAGATGGTGGCAATTGGATAAAACCCATTTGCCATTCCTAGAAGTATGCTAAAGATAAAGGAAAAAAAAGTTAGTGGAAGGTTTACCTGGATTATATTTGGGGCAGAGGTGACATTTCAAAAATATGTTAGTGGTTATTTTGTAGGGTAGTTTCCAATAATATCATTTTTTCCATATCACTTTATCTGTACAATGGGTGAGTCTGTTTATGCTGCATAATATATGTTCCTGGAGGCTGTAGGGTAAAACTAGAATGTCATAAAACCTGTACCATAAATTATGATCATCCCCAGATTTACATTCCCGGTATAGCCATTTGTCTGGTTCCTCCTGGGAAAAAATCATTTGGGTTTCTTCTAGTAAATCTCATAAGATAATAGAAGTTTTGGTAATCGTAATTGAAGGTTCTTCTGAAATGGGGATAGCTATCATATCAGCTAAATTATCTCCTTTATTTTCTTCTGAACCTAGCTTTGACTTGCCTGGCATTTTTTATAGTTTTTATAATGGGTGAAGTTTTCATTTGTGAATGTCTTTCTGGAGGTCCAACACATACTGGCTATATTTAATTGGTTGTCCTGTTAAAAAGCCCTTTGCTTCCACAACATACAGAAATCATGGAAAATGCTGAAATCTTACTGGTAATTTAACCATTTGTTATAATGCAGGCTTGAGTTAGGGTTATTAGTTCAGCTTGTTGGGCTGAGGTAGCAAAATTTCTTCCATGACCTTATGAAGGGAGATCACAGCACACCAGTTCAACATTTTCCTTTGTTGCACTTTGAATAAGAATCATCAGTGAATATCACCAGGTTGGGATTATCCAAAAGAGTTTCATGTAAATCCAATCTAAGGGTTAATAACTGAGCAGTGAAATCAAGTTATTCATGGGGGATTTCATCCAAGAGCAAAGGAAAGAGGGTTGCAGGTTTGAGAGTATGACATCTAGATATAGCGACATTTGAGGAAGATAGAGGTATTTTATAATAAGTTTATCTACTAGCAGAGATGTGCTGGGTATGGTGAGAATTTAGAAGAACCTCAACAGAATGGGATGCATAGACAGGAGAGATCAAATGACTATTTCTTTTATTTCTTTAAGTAAGTCTGCAGCAATTGCTCTCATGCAAAGGGGCAAACCCTTAGAGACAGAGTCTAATTGTTAACTGTAATAACCGCCTTATCTAACCACCTTATCTATTTTGATCAACATGCTTTTGAGTTAGTACTTCTAAGGCAATTCCTCATTATTCATGTATGTATAGTGAGAAAGGCAGTTTACAATTGGGATGTACAAGGCTGGAAACTTGGTACGTTTTTCCTTTAATTGGTTAAAAACTGGATGACATTCTTCAGTACATTGAAGAAGATTTGTTTGGTCTAATTTCAGAAATTAGTAAAAAGGCTGAGACACTAGAGAAAAATTTGGGATCCAGCTCTCTTGGATTCTTGGATTTGGGATCTAATTAATTCAAAGAATCCTTTTTTTCTTTTTTGGTCTTAGGAAGTAAGAAGACCAAGATTCTTTTAATTCTTTCCCTCAGAGTTCACTGTCAGGGGCAGCTGTAGTAGCTTTATGGCTATAACACTCTTTGTTTACTGATATGGAAGGCAACATTTTTCATTCACAATAGGATAAATTTGGGATCAATAAAAATTAAAACTGCACCATCTCATTTCAATAAATACAATGTTTTAAGTTTATTATATTTCACTACTCTTGAGTTTCTATTTCATTCCTTTTACACTTATCTTGATTCCTATTTCTGTCATGCATAACATTTGCTTATATCTGAAATGATCACATATGCCAAATCCCAATTCCATTTTCTATCTAGTTTTGTGCAATATTTACATGATGATACTCTTGACATAATATGAAAATAGACAGTACTTGGAAAATAAAGAGGATATTTTCCAGGCATTGTTTTTCTCACTTTATACTTTATTTTGTTGCAGAAAAATGGGTCATGAGAGGCTGCTTATGTCCCAGATCTTGGACAAGTCTCTGGGACAGTGTGCAAGTGAGGGTCCTTGGCTTCACACAAGAAAGAATTTGAGAGTGAGCCATAGTAAAGTGAAAGCAGGTTTATTTAGAGAGATACACACTCAATAGACAGAGTGTGGGTCAACTCAGAAGGTGAAAGGTGGCCCCAAGATGTGGAGTAATTGGTTTTTATGGGCTGGGTAATTTTATAGACTAACAAGTAGAAGGATTATTCCAACTGATTTGGGGAAGGGATGGATATTTATAGGAACTGGGCCACTGCCCACTTTTTGGTCTTTTATGGTGAGCCTTGGAACTGTCATGGTGCCTGTGGATGTGCCATTTAGCATGCTAATGTATTACAATGAGCGTATAAAAAGGTTCAAGTTCTACTGGAAGTCAAATCTTCCACCATCTTAGGCCTAGTTAGTTCTAACCAGTTTATGTCATATACTGTAATTAATGGTTGTATCATTTTTTAATGACTGTACCTGCCCCCTTCTTTCCTTCATTACCCCTCAGAGATTTTATTTCCATATCTTATGGGAAGCAAGGGGTGATTGTCTGTCTTCTGTAGCTGCTTCAGAGCTGAGTAGGGGAATTGACCCTGCCTGTCAGGGAGTAAAAATCTCTGGATGCCTGATCTAGGGGTCCCAGGGGCAGGAGCGCTTCTTGTTTTAAATCAGAGGGTGGTAAGTGATGGAATTCTGGAATCCTTGCATAGCCAATCATCTTGATGTGGAACTGTTGTAACTGCTCCCATAAACTTCCTATGAATCTTCTTGAAGATGAAGCACTTGCAACAGCATCAGAATATAACAATAACTGTCTATAAATGACAAGATTTAAAATGTCATCGTTAAACACTTGATTACAATGTAACTGGCAAACTTGATTACTGCTGTGACACAAAACAATTTTAGACAATAACTAGAATAATGACTGGTAACCTTATATACCAGGACATATCCAACTTTTAGAAATGTCATATAATTTCTAAAATGTCTATATTAATAACATTTACCCACAGTATAATCTGACAAGGCCTATCACTTATTTGACAAAGTTTCCCATGTAATTTAACATACCAAATAATCCTAATTAATTTAATATCTCTCTGAGATACCTCAGAGTTCCTTTTCCACAAACCTTCTACAACTTTCTGTATTCATATTATTTTGTCCCTTATTTTCTTTTTCATTATGAAAAAAATCAGCTCCAGGACAAATAACTCTCTTTTCCCTTTAACAAATACATTCCATTCCTCATACCTTCTTTTACTGAAAACATATCTTACTTCCCTGGCATACTGAAATACTTCTTATTTTTAGTAGCTTTAATTACCCATGTTATACTTTTAATCCTTAAAAACCTTGATCTCTAGCAAGCAGCAAATAACTGTAAACTGTCATAACAACATTTCCTGACTGGAAAACTTATGTTTTATTTTTCCTCTCCTAAGAAGACAAAGGTAGACAAACTTAGACCCACCCAGTAATTAATATTCCAACATTTTATCCTATTTGAAATGACCCAGATAGTCGATGATTTACCACCATTTAACTTAGTTTAAAGTTACCAAAATCTGGAGAGACAATTTTAGATAGACATTCCAAAAATATAATTATTCTTATAGAGTTTACCTGAAAGCTCTTATCTCATTTACATTTACAGTAAGTCCCCAACATACGAACCTTCAAGTTGTGAACTTTCTAAGATGCGAACGTGCATTCCATTAATGTCAGGCATGAGTGAAATTGCAATTTGCCCTGCATCTCTTATTGCTAATGATCCTTCAGCTCTACCATCTCCTACATCTTCTCCTTTCTCCAGTCAGTAACTCTTCTTGCCTGTCCACTCAACCCCAGCCCCTGTATGCCAGCTGTTGCACCATACTACTGTAATTTTCATATAAGATTAAAAATGGTTTATTTTTGTGTTTGTTTGTTTGTTGTGTGAAAAGCGTTATAAACCTATTACAGTACAGTACTATATAGCTGATTGTGTTAGTTGGGTATCTAGGTTAACTTTGTTGGACTTAAGAAAAAATTTGACTTACAAACGTGCTCTTGAAACAGAACTTATTCATATGTAGTGGCTTACTGTACTTCCCATGTTGACAAAATATATCAATAGATATAAGGTATTATTTGGCCTTCAGTAAGCTTAGGTACAACAGAAGTATTATAAGATACATACAAATACATAAAGAAACAGCTCATATTTCCCGTTCCAAAATTTCAGCCATGAGTCAAGTACAACAATGTAAAACCCATCAGTTACAAAAGAGGTTGGAGTCAATTGGATTTCTGGCAGATGAAACAAATCAAGGCACCTGTCTAAATGGTGAAATAATTTTTATTAGTATTTATGGGAAAGATACTTAAGATTTCTGTTTGTTCTTGACAAGTGAAGTTCTAAATTACCTACCCACTTTTCTGAAATTTTCATTACAAAAAGACTTGGGAGATGATTGTTCCTGGAGAGGACCAGTTATAATATTTGCATTTTAAAGGCATAGGAAGAGAGAGGCAAATTTTTCCTAGGAGGATGACTTTGTTCCCTTCAGGCCAGAAAAAAAAGGTTTGTTTTGTTTTGTTTTTTCTCAATACTTACAAGCCTCTTAAGATAAGTTGGGGAGGTTTGAGAAATGGAAAAAAAAAAAAATGGTGAGCTATGGATTATTCCTGGAGCTACATCTCTGGTGCTAAAAAGACTAGATTTGTAAAACAAGGACAGTTCTTGACCCTCCCCCAAAGAATTGAGTGGCCAGCTCCATGATATCAAAGGACTAAAACACCCATTCACCTATGTTGGAATGCTTTACTTTCTCTTATTCAGCTTAGCAGAGAAGACATCCCCACCCAATTCCTAACAAGTTCTGAATATCAGCTGTGGTTAATTTAGTCAGACCAGTGGCCTCCCATTTTGGAAATTTATTAACACTTTTGAGGATTCTCCCTGGGTTTAAAAAGTTCTTTAGTTATGGCCCTCAGCTTGGACTTTGACCTGAGGAGGCTTGCCTTCAGCCTCAAGTGGTCCCAGTTTTAAAGGTAGCCTTGCCAGAGATGCTAGCTCTATCAGGGACCTCAGTGTTCCAGAAAGCAGGGCCCACTTGAGGAACATTATGGAGTGGAAACCACCTCTGATTAGGGACTGAGGCAGGTTCCCACAATCAAGAGCAATCATTTTTCTTGGTGGATGCTTTCTCTGTGAGGGTCTCCAAATTGGACTATTAACTGGAAATTAGTAAGCAAGTAGTCCCTTCCCAGCAGGGAATGGGGCACTCAGGTATGAGCAGAAAATTATGTGCAAAGGTCAAATTTCCTAGCAAGCAGCTGAGGTGGGGAATTGCTTGGTTTGGGGTCTTCCATTGATTCCCATTATCATATAGAACTGGGAACAGGGGTTCAGGGAAATCAGTTAGCACAGTGTAGGCTGCATCTAACTTTCCTACCTACCACATCAAGGATTACCTTAGCTTTCTCAGGAGAAACGGCCAGGTGTCCTTTGGGAGCCAAGGGGTGTCCTGAGCCTTGTCAGTCTTTGGTCTTCTTAGCTGTTATTGCCCTGGAAACCCTGTGTCCCCTTCGAGACTGGGGCAGTCCCACTTCCAGTGGCCCTCTTGTTTGTATATTGGCTAGAGTCAGTAGGCTTTGCCCATACATGTGGCATTCATCCTTCCAGTGGCCCTCCTGGTCACATTTAAATTAGATCTCTTTTTGGCAGGACAGTGGCTCTGATCCAGGCTTCCTTGATCCTATCCCTGCCATGAGTCCCCAAAAGGGAGAGTAACCCTGAGGTAGTGCAGGAGTTAGGACTGCCACCAATATTTGTGCCTTTCACTGTTGTTCCTGAATCATTTTTCCTCTTCATCCCTATTTTTATTGCTGAATACTCCAAAGGCCAAGTCCATGAGCTAATTCATGGATTTCTGGGGTCTTCAGTTGCCCAGATGGGGCCTTAGGGGTAGCTGGTCCATGAGACTGTCTCCCTCAGAATTTGTTGGGGTAGGCATTCTCAGCTTCATTGTGGACTTTGGGGAGGTAGACTCATTTAAATCATTGGGATCCTGTGAGGGAATGTACTTTGAAGGGGCATGAGACAGGCATACCCTACAGGAGTTCTTTAGACCTGGATCTTGGAATAGGGTTATGAACATTTGGATGTATGGAACTTCCCCCTCCACTTTTGGTTATGATGTCATGACAAGACAAGGGTCTCAGGGATCCTGACCAGATGGTAGTTATTCGTCCTTGTACTCTCACAGTGTCAAGAGTGGGGTCCCTCTAGGCACTTAAAATCTGCCAATTCAGTGAGCCTGAGGAGACCTCTTGGATTAGTCAAGGAGAGGAACAAAAGTAAGAAGGAGAAAAAGCGACCAGAGTTCCAGGGCCTAAATCCTTTAGAGAGGGAGGAGACCTAGTCCCTGAGTCAACTAAATGGATTACCCCTTTATCATTGCAAAAGAAAAAGAGAAACAAATAGAGCTGAAGGGTAGGTCTGGATCACCAAGAGGTAGCGATAATAATACAAGGTAAAAGCTCCCCTCAGGATATGGTCCTTGTGATGTTGAGGAGGTCTACCTCTTCACAGAAGTAAAAGAGGCAACATGGCAACCTGTTGGCAAAGCTGGCAGTGAGGCTCAAAGATCAGTAGACAGTTTAAGAAGTCAGTAGAGAAGAAGGTGGAGGAGGCTATAAAAGAAATCAAGAGCAAAGAAAGAAGGTGTATAGCCATGGCGCTTCCTAGGCCAGAGATTTATAAACCCACTGAGAGAGGTGCTAGACCACTACCTAGACTCAGGGGTTCATAAAGTCTATAGCTCCTGTGAGGGAAGTTCCTGCCCACAACTTTCACTCAGGGGTACAATATCCAGGGTGAAGATCTCTGGGGATAAAAAGGGTAAGAAGGTGTATAGTCATGATGCTTCCTAGGAGAGATCCATAAGCCCACTGAGAAAGGTGTTTGACCATTACCTCTGCTCAGGTGTTAATAAAGTCTGAGGCCTCCATGAGATGTGACCTTTAACAGGGAGCATGACACCCATCTTGGTGCCATAGTCAACAGCAGATTGAAATAAAGAGGAAGACTGATTGGGACTAGGAAGGTGCATAGCCTCAATGCTTGCTAGAGGGGGAAGGGACTATGACCCTATTGAGGGAGGTGCTCGCCCACAACTTCTGCTCAGGGGTGTAATGAGGCCATAAGGCCCAAAAGCACTTGGGGAGTGCTGTGCTGCAAATCTAGAGGAGGATTCATGGAGTCCCCCAATTTGGGCCCCACGATGCAGTTTTGGCATCCCAGAACTAGACTGAGACTAAAAGCATGTGGGGAGAGGAAATCGGCTTGTGGAGACCTGGAGTAAAACTCACCTGATCAAGTTGTCAATTATTTGCTGCAGTCTTAATTTGGATGTCTGTGTTTTCATCTCAGTGGTTCTTCTCAAGTCCAAAGAGACAGAGCAATGGGGAGAATGAGAAAGATTGAGGGGAGAAAAGCCTTGGGCTCACTGAGCTCGTTCATGGCCAGAGCACTGGTCTGCCTGCCAGATCCCACAGGCAATGTCAACAACTACCTAAGAGGCTACTAGAATATACAAGGCTTGAGAGGAGTCTAGACCATCCTCCATAGAGGGAAGCCATAGCCTGATAAGCCAATTTAGATTGTGCCCTTTGAGGTGCTTTCTATATTCACTGGGACTGTCCCTTTGTGGTCACCAGAAAAGATGTTTCAGCAAATAGGGAATGAAAGGATGGTCCTGTCCCAGGTCTTGGGTGAGTCCCTGGGATAGGTTGCCAAGTGAGGGTCCTCGGCTTCCCACAGGAAAGAATTTAAGAGTAAGCCTAGGCTAATGAGTGGGAGGATTATCCCAAATATTTTGGGGAAGGGGCAAATATTTCAAGGAATTGGACTACCATCCACTTTTTGGTCTTTTTGTGGTTAGTCTCAGAACTGTCCTGATACCTCTGGCTGTGTCATTTAGCATGCTAATATATTACACTGAGCATATAATGAAGCTCAAGTTCTACTGGAAGTCGAATCTTACATCATCTTGGCCCTAGTTGGTTCTAACCAGTTTATGTTGTATCTTATTCTTAATGATTTTGTCATTCTTTTAATGGTTGTGTCCTGCCCTCTTCCTTCTTGTCTAACTTTGAGTCTCGAACCAAGAAACAGTGCTTTAATGTGATTCTTTCTTTCTGGTGCTAAATCCTACATTTTGACTGATTTATATATGTTTTGTGTTATCCATTCTTATCAGCCTCCATTCTCACTACTAACTTATTAAATAATCTAATAATCAATACGCTAAATAAGTAATGTTCTGAAACTCTTGGAAACGTGTTTTGAGATACAATTTTTCTGTTAATTATGGCCATGGGAACTTTTTGATAACAGTATCTATTATTTTTATCTTTTTTTTATTCTCAAGCTATAATGGAAGGTCTAACCTACAAGCAGTGTACAATAACTCTGTGGAGAAATGATTTAAAGTAAATAAATACCTTTAAAAGACCTCTGATGAATGTTAATTTGAATCTATCAATATTAAAGTAGAAAATTATATAAAGCCTACTCAAATTTGGTTTATATTCCTTAAATACCACATAGTAGTATCCTTTATTTTGCAGTATGCGGGCCTCTCACCGTTGTGGCCTCTCCCATTGTGGAGCACAGGTTCCAGATGCGCAGGCTCAGCGGCCATGGCTCACGGGCCCAGCTGCTCTGCAGCATGTGGGATCCTCCCAGACCGGGGTATGAACCCGTGTCCCATGCATCGGCAGGCGGACTCTCAAACACTGCGCCACAAGGGAAGCCCAGTATCCTTTATTTATATGTATATGTGATTGCTGAAAGTTGTTTCATTTTTAAATTTTCCTTTTGATGAAGTGTGAAAACAGAAAGTACACTCTTATTCTTTAAAACACCATTTCAGAATTGTTTTTCCTAGTCTCCTTAGTATCAAAATTCTGTCCCAAATTTCTTAAATAAGAAACAAAAAACTGATATAAACATTCAGCTTGTAGGTATGCCAATGCAACTCTTTCACATCCTTGTTGCCTGGAATATTTAAAGAGAATTGGTAATGAGATTTACCAATTTTAAATCTCAGACATTTGTCTGATGATCTTTTAGGTGTAGATACTTAAACCCTGCTTCATGTAGTAGCTACATAAACTACTTCACACTTAGGACCCACAAATCAAAGTTTGCCTTCTGACAAAGATGAATTTTTATTTTATATATATATATATATATATATATATATAAAGTAGAAAGTTTAATAATGAGAGAAAAGTGGAAAAAAAGAAGAGGGCAATTGGAATTGGAATGCAAAATGTTATGTACTTATATATAATAGAGCAATAAATTAGTAAGATGATCTCTCAGGAAAGAAGAGAGAAAAGATTAAAATAAAAGTAAAGTACAATAAATACAGCAAAGACAATGGCATATTGTTTTCATTTTGAACAAGGAACATAAACATAGATATCAGGCCAACTCAGAAAATGATCAAATAAAAGTGAGTAATACAGACAAGAGATAGATCAAACCACACATTTAGCCACATTCAAAAATGTGTGTTCCAAATTGATCCATCAGCAGATACTTATCTAAACAGGATTGAATTCCAAGGGCCAATAAAAGCATTTTCAGGATCCTTAAACTTTTAGAGCAGTTTTTCATGTTAAATTCCTAAATAAAGCAAAAGGATATTAATCATTGTAGGTGGTGGTAAGCTGGAAAGGTTGAAAAAAGCATTTCATTTATTGATCTGAGAGAAAATTATGCACTTCAAGGAAAACATTTTCTGAATAAGAACTGATTTATTCTGGAGAATGAGGTTATACCTCTGTACAAAAACCACTTGCATTAAAATAGGGAAATTTTTCATGGTAGTATTTTCCATTGGTGTATAATTTGGAGGTTACTTTTCTACTTTCACTTAGCTCTTCAACCATCATTGGGAAAATGGCATAGTGAGAACAATAGCTTATACTTTGCTTATAATTTGGTTTTTAATATAAACATATATATGTGTGTGTGTGTGTGTGTAAAATCAGAAAGAAAGGTTATTCTTTTCTTCTTCTCGCATTCCCCAGTACTCCTGAGCTCAAAATTGTATTTCTATATGAAAAAAAGGAGGGATAAAAGAGGCACGGGGACCAGAGATGTAGTTTTAACAAATTTCTAATTTGTACTTGAAGAAATAAGTATTTCTGGATCCATGCACTGAGAACATGCTAGCTGTATACATTGTGAGCTTGTTTTTTAGCTTGAGATGTGGAACTTTGGTTAATGAACAATAATAATCTTATAGTATAGTTCTCCAAATTTTTTTGTTTGTGGTAGAGTCCTAACAATTGGCACGAATTAGTTGAATTCCAGGAGATGTATTCTCCTTCTCAGTTTTCTGACTTTATTCCTCATTTTTGACAATTGTAATCTTCAGGTGAAATGTATGGGCTTTAAAATAAATCTAAGTCAATAGTGTAATATTTTGTGAAAGGATAATATTTTATATAAAAATTGTAAGCAAATGTCTTATTTAGTTATGTGATATCCAAGCAGAGTAAAAGATTATAAATGAGAGAGAAGTCATAGTCAAACATATGTTGGTACTTTAAAATTTTGTAAGAAAAGGATATTTTTTCTTATGGCTTTGAATTCTCTAGAGGGAAAGGGTACTGACTTAAAATAATGATTATTAATTTAAAAAATAATATTAAAAGTTAATTTTAAACTTTTTCCTTTGTGGGGGAGTGACCAAGATGGTGGATGGTGGAGTATGAAAATCCTGAGCTCACCCTCTTTCATGGGCACACCAAAATTACAACTATTTACAGAGCAACTATTGATGAGAATGACCTGAAGACTAGCAGAAAATATCTTCTACAACTAAAGAAATAAAGAACCAAAATGAGCTGGGCAGAATGGACAGAGATGTAGTATAGTCTAGCCTCTCACCTCCAGGTAGGGGACCCACAAAAGGGCAGATAATCAAATTTGCAGAGGTTATCCCCAAGGAGAAAGTAGTCCAAGCCCCACATTGGCCTCCCAAGCCAGGGGTTCTGCATCAGGAAGTTCAGCTCTGAAAACATATGGCTTTGATGGTCAGCAGGATTTTCGTTTGGGAGAACCACAGAGCTAATAAGAAGCAGAGACTCCACTCTTAAAAAGCACACACAAAATCTCACATGCTCCAAGACCTAGGGCAGAAGAAGTAATTTGAGCGCAGCCAATCAGACCCACTTGGTAGTGTTGGAGAGACTTTCAGAGAGATAAGAGGCAACTGGGATACACCCTGGGGACAGAAACATAGGCAGCAGTCTTTTGGGGGAGCTCACTCTACCAGAAAAACTCTGGAGCTGGCAATTGCCATTTTAAAGTCCTTATTAGTGCCTGAACTTACCCTGCCCACTAACCAGTCAGTGTCAGTCCTGGGACTCCACAAGTCAAGTAGCAAGCCTGACACAGCTCTACCCACCAGCAGGCCAGCACCAGCCTTGGCACACTGCCCCTCCCCGCCACCCAGGCAAACTCACCAGCAGGCCAAAATCTTCCAATCTAGGACTGGTGCTGACCACTAAGACCTGGCAACCTTTATACTTGGCAGACCTTGTCAATCAACTGGGCTGGAGGGCCAGCCATGCTTACCAGTGTGTTCACAGTAGTTAACCCTAACACAACAGAAACATTACATAATGATAAAGGGATAAATACAAAAAGAAAATATAACAATTGTAAATATATATGCACCCAACATAGAACCTAAATAAATAAAGCAAATATTAACATACATAAAGGGAGAAATTGATAGTAACACAATAATATTATGGAACTTTAACATGCCAATTTCATCATGGACAAATCAGGCAGACAGAAAATCAATAAGGAAACAATTATTTCACCTTAAATGAAACAGAAGAATTTAATGAGCAAAATAATTTAATGTTTTAGATAAATAAAACAGTTCACCCCAAAGCAGTAAAATACATTCTTTTTGAGTTTACATGGAACTTTCTCCAGGATTGATCTCATACCAGGACACAGAACAAGCCCCAGCAAATTTTAGAAGATTGAAAACATCTCAAACATCTTTTCCAACCAGAAGGTTATGAGACTAGAAACCAACTATTAGGAAAAAAATTGCAAAAACGTACAAACATAAAGTCTAGACAATATGCTACTAAACAACAATGGGTCATTTAAGAAATTAAATTAGAGATCAGAAAATACCTAAAGACAATTGAAAATAGAAACACAATGATCAAAAGTCTAGCAGATACAGCAAAAGCATTTAAAAGAGAAGTTTATCTCAATACAAGCCTAACTTAGGAAACAAACAAACAAACAAAAAACCTCAAATAAACAATCTAAACTTCCACCTAAAGGAGCCAGAAAAAAAGGAACAACAAAATTCAAAATTAGTAAAAGCAAAGTAATCCTAAATATCAGAGCAGAAATAAATGAAATAGAGGCTAAAAAACAATAGAAAGGGTAAATGAAACTAAGAGTTAGTTTTTTCAAAAAATAAACAAAAATAATAAACGTTTAGTCAGATTCATCAAGAAAAAGAGGGAGCTCAAATAAATAAAATTAGAAATGAAAAGGTAGAACCCTAGGAAAAAAAAAAAAGATCATGAGAGATTTCTACAAATAATTATATGGCAATAAAATGAATAACCTAGAAAAAATGAATACATTTCCTGAAATGTACAATTACCCAAGACTGAGTCAGGAAGAAGTGGAAAACATGAACAGGCTGATTACCATTAATGAAAATGAATCAATAAAAACAAACAAACAAATAAACAAATAAACAAACTCCCCTAAAAATATTTCAGGACCAGATGGCTTCATAGGAGAATTCTACCAAATATTTAAAGAAGAGTTAACAGCTAGTCTCCTCAAACAACTCAAAAAATTTAGAGAAAAGAATGCTTCTAAACTCATTCTATGAGGCTATCATCACCTTGACATCAAGACCAGATGAAGACACCCCCGAAGAATTACAGGTCAATATAGCTAATGAACATTAGATTTGCATAGATGTAAAAATTCTCAATGAAATATAAGCAAACTGAATTCAACAATACACTAAAAGTATCATGCATCATGATTAAGTGTGATTTATCTTGGGGAGGTAAGATGATTTAAAACCTGTGGATCAATCAATGTGATACATCACATTAAGAAATGAAAGAATAAAAGTTTTATTGTCATCTCAATAGATGTTGAAAAAGCTTTTTTGACAAAATTCAGCACTCATTTATGATTAAAAATTCTAAAATAAGTGGGTATAGAGGGAACATACCTCAACATAATAAAGGGCCATTCATGACAAATCCACAGTCTGTAATATACTCAATAGTGAAACTCTGATACCATTTTCTCTAAGAAGTCCTACTCACAGCAAGCAGAAAACAAAAAGTAAGTGAGGAATCCAAATTGAAAATGAAGAAGTTAAACTATCACTGTTTGCAGATGACATGTTCTTATATAGAGAAAATCCTAAAGACTCCATCAAAAAATAATAGAACTCATCAAAAAATTCAGTAAAGTGCACAGTACAAAATTAATATACACAAATCTGTTGCATTTCTATAACCTAACCACTAACAATCAGAAGTTAAGAAAATAAACTTATTTATAAATTTACCCAGAAAAATAAAATACCTAGGAATAAATCTAATTGAGGTAAAAGACCTGTTCTTGGAAAACTATGACACTAATAAAATAAATTGAGAATGACACAAATAAATGGAAAAATAAATGATGTTCATGGATTGGAAGAATTAATATTGTTAAAATGACCATAGTGCCCAAAGAAATCTACAGATTCAATGCAATCCCTATCAAAATATCAATGGCATTTTTCACAGAACGTGAACAAATAATTCTAAAATTTGTATGGAAACACGAAAAACCCTGAATCACCAAAGCAATCTTGAGAAGGAACAAACCTGGAGTTATCCTGCTCCCTATTTTCAAACTATATTACAAAGCTACAGTCATCAAAACAGTATAGTACTGGAACAAAAATAGATATATAAGTCAATGGACCATAGTAAAGAGCCCCCACATTTACCCACACTTATATGGTCAATTAATCTACAACAAAAGACACAAGAAAATACAAATGAGGAAAAGACAATCTCTTCAATAAGTGGTTTTGGGGAAATTGGATGCCTAATTGCAAAATAATCAAAATGGATTACTTTCTCACACAATATATATATAATATTTTTATATATTTATATAATGTGTAAACTCAATATAGATTGAACACTTATATAAGACCTGAAACCATAAAACCTCTAGAAGAAAATATAGGCAGTATGCTCTTTGACACTGATCTTAGGGATTTTTGGTTTGCTTGTTTTTGCCCTTAAGGCAAGGGAAACAAAAGCAAAAAATAAACAAATGGCATTATATCAAGCTAAGAAGTTTTTGCAAAGCAAAGGAAACTATCAACAAAACAAAAGGTCCTCCTACTAAGAGGGAGAAGATATTTGCTAATAATATATCCAAAAAAGGGGCTAATATCCATATACAAAGAATTCATATAAGTCAACATCTAAAAACCAAACTGAGTTAAAACATGCTCAGAGGGCTTCACTGGTGGCGCAGTGGTTGAGAGTCTGCCTGCCGATACAGGGGACATGGGTTTATGTCCCGGTCTGGGAAGATCCCACATGCCACAGAGCGGCTGGGCCCATGAGCCATGGCTGCTGAGCCTGCACGTCCAGAGCCTGTGATGTGCAATGGGGGAGGCCACAACAGTGAGAGGCCAGTGAACTGCAAAAAAAAAAAAAAAAAAAAAAAAGGATATTTTCTAAAATTCTATTCTCCTAACGATACACTTCTTTCCCTTCAGATAATATTTATTCTACAATTGTGAAGGCATGACAGTCTACAAGTTTTAAGAAGGATGTCTTAAAACTTGAAGGAACATTTTTAAAAATTTCCTTTCAAGAAGTGACTCACTAAAAACTTAAATTTACAATCAGTAAGAGTAAGCACTGACCAATTAAAATATTGGAGAATTGTATCTATCTTGTCAGTATCTACCTCAGATTAAGTTCTATTGTAGTCTATCTCAAAATGAAATAATACTCTGGTAGTTGACTATTATTATTAATATTAATTAAGACTATTATTTTTATGTATCAAAAGGAGCAAAGCACAATGGATGAAATCATGTAATCTGAAAAAATGAGTTTTATAAATCCTAAGAGTATAGCTTTTCCTGACATATATTAGTCTTTGGTACATGCAAGTACATACTGTTTTTTAGCTATAAATATCCAAATGATTTCACCCAAGCAGATCAGAATTGGTCATTCATATTTCATACCCATATATAATATCTGTGTTGTACCCTTGATATATTTTACTAAATAGAGCTCTACCTGGAATTTGGGATGACAAGGAACATATATCTCTTTTACCTATTCCTGAATGCATACCCAATCCCTGTGTGTATTCCAACATTCATTCATAAAACTTAAATGTGGCCTGGCTATGTGTTTGCCTCCAGAAGAATTCACCAAATAAAAATAGACATCATTTCCTATCTCTAAACATTCTCCTAATTAAAACAAACATTTAGCAAGTATCAGATTTTTATCAACAAACTTTTGCTATATAGAAATGATAAATATATTTTGTACTTCATTTATTTACTTAATTTGATCAATTCTTGTGATATATAACTTACAGTTGTAAATTATCAAATTCATGGAAAATAATACAAATCTACTAGAATAGTTTACCTAGCATATATGCATATTTTTCCATAGAAAATTACTGTTACTTATAAGACTGAACCCCTAGGGCTCACATTTCATTATAGAACCTTATCCTATGACTATAGTTGACTTGGTAATGGTAGAAAGTTGACACGACTTAGGCCAATTGGAATTTTTCTCCTGGAAATTCAAGGAGATTCATGGACTTACATTGGGTTTTATGTTTTTATTTTGTTTTGTGTATTTGGAATTTTATAATGTTAACATATAAACTATGAAAATTTGAGCTATCCTTATTCTGCTTGTTACCTAGAAAATGTGTCAACATAAAGGAAAATGAAGCTGATGTGCAGAGGGAACCACAAAATACATAAAGATCTCTGGTTGTTGCTTTGTCCAATGATTTAGTTTAGTTGCTGTCTAAAATTGAGACCTATAATATTCCCCTGTGGAATATATAGATCGATAGAAATAGATAGATATAAATATAGTCAAGCATGTTTCTTTACTTAAAATCAAAATGAGATTCAGCTATAACAAATTCCACTTCAAAACATCTCTCAGATACAGGCAAGTTTAGTTCACTGATAACAAGCCCATTTCAAGGTAACATGCATTTTATATTTTGCTTTGATCAACAATTACAAGAAAAATTTAGACCTTATAGGTAGAACAGCATAAGCA
Organism: Monodon monoceros; assembly: GCF_005190385.1. Lineage (NCBI taxonomy): Eukaryota > Metazoa > Chordata > Mammalia > Artiodactyla > Monodontidae > Monodon > Monodon monoceros. The sequence goes on from NW_021702327.1 coordinate 676,690, forward strand.
GGAACAATCTTAGTCTAACTTGCTATGACAATGTCAATTGAAACTCTAAAAAGTGAAATAAATTTTAAATTTTCAAGCAATGATAGTTCAAACGTCAATAGCATTGAAGTGATCTGCTTTAAAAAAAAAATCACAATCTATTTCCTGAATGATTTCCACATGTTTACTGGACTGGGTTTTTACTGAGAATTGAGCTTTTATATAAGAAGGAATGTAGTGCCCAGAAGCCTAGAAGAATTGACCTGTAGAATTCATTAATGGAAAACCTATTTTAGCTTATCCTGAATAAACCATAGTACTAATAAAGAAGTCTGGTCTCAAGGTGCAGGAGTGTAATTTTCTCTTTGTTATGAGGTATAATGGTGAATGTATTAATATTTGTGACTCTCAAAAAAGGGTACTATCATTTGTTATTAGCTTTACATATGTATGTAACAGTGACAGACTCTTCACGCATTAGCAGGTTATGACATTTGAGTGTCATGGTTTGTAGGAAAGAAATAGAGTTTTGTTCTTAGAAATGCAAATGTTCCCCTAGCTAACAGGATTATAGCCAAAGTCCTGTTCAAGGACAAAATTACAGCTGCCTATTCATTTATCAGTCAAATGATTTTCTGTAAAGTGTAACTCTACATTATAGGTAACACAGAGTACAATTAATTATTCCCCAAATTAAAATAAACAACTTTATTCAGGAGACTAATAAATGAAAGGGAAGAAAAGCTACTATCATTTTTGAATTATATATTTTTTATAATTACAAAATAACAAAAAAGTAATACATGTAAATAAAATACAATAATTATTTTTGCCAAATTAATTGTGCTTTAGACATGCACAAAATTTTCTCCTTCCCATTTTTTTAAAATAAAGAAAGCCATATTTCTTCTTATATCTATTTCATTTCATTTAAACCTTTCACTTACTGTCACTTATAACTTGCTCCTATCAACAATAAAAAAAAGATCTGTAGGTTGAATAATAGTTTAAGTGGTCTAGATCAGTGGTCCCCAAATTTTTGGCACCAAGGACCAGTTTCGTGGAAGACAACTTTTCCAAGATGGGGGTGGGGGTTGAGGGGGATGGTTCAGGCGGTAATGCAAGCGATGGGGAGCCATTGGGGAGTGGCAGATGAAGCTTAGCTCACTCACCTGCCACTCACTTCCTGCTGCGCAGCCCAGTTCCTAACAGGAATCCAGTAACGGTACACGGCCATGGAATGAGGACACTTGGTCTAGATGATTTATGATGGATTCTTTTAACAAAGTCAATAAAGTCATGGTACTTTTAGCTTTGTCCTTCTTGCTCCACCTCCCCCAATACCAGGTCTTTCCTTTGTAAATCATAGATAATTTGTCCCATTTCAAAGCAAAGGATTTAGTTTTTTTAAGAACTATCATGGAAATTATGGGAAGATGCAGTTTCCAATTTTTTTTTCTAAATTAAAGCCTCTCATTGTTGATAATAAGCCCAATTTAAGCAAAACCCTACACCCCAGGGACTAGCCTGTAAAGTTGCCTTGAAAATGTTAAATTGTGATTGCATCTCTTCTATTCATTACTTTGAGGGTTATGCTCTTCAAGGTAATCATGTATAAGTGAAACAATATTTAATTCTGGTGTTTATCATCAGTGAATCTAGACATACCCGTAGGCCTCCGGTTTGCCAGTTCTAAATTGAGAAAGCCCACCAAAGGTGGTATTAAAAGAATAAGATTAAGCAATATCCCTTGAAAGAAAGATTTACTTATCTAGGAAAGCAGAGATTATGTTTTACTACCTTGGAAACACCAAGCCTTAGATGAAAGATGAGAATAAAACTCTAAATACAGAATGTAATAGAAGTTTTGTGTGCATGCATATATGTGCCTTTTTCCACAATTGACTTCTTACTCATGTGGCATAACTAACCAGAAACTGGAAAGCTTATGGAATTCTGTGTTAAAGAGCCAACTTGAGTCATAGAGTGTTCATCCTTACGAATTCTACAGGTGCAGCTCTCTGGATGAGATGAATTTATTCTTGTGGTATTTATCTGTGGCTATTTTTAAGTTGTGGTATTTATCTGTGGTTATTTTTAAGTTGTAAAAATTTTTATTTTTTAAGTTATTTTTAAGTTGTAAGGAAAATTTATTTGCAATATATCATATAGTAAAATTGAGTGAAATTGAGTGACTCATATTTTATGTTGATAATGGAATGAAAATTTTGGATAATGGAATGAAAATGTTGATAATGGAATAAAAATTTCTAGTAATTACATATATATGTGGAAACATACTGCTGAGTGTTTGTACTAGGAAAAAAACAAAACAAAAAAACACTTTCCTTAGGAAAAAGCACCGACCTGTAGCCAAAAACCTTCTATTTTTATCTTAGCTAAGCCATTATATTGTTCTAAAACTTGAGCTCTTTCGAGGGCATCAACTGCCCCCTCTGATAAATGAAGAAAGTGATCTGTGATCTCTCATGATTCCTATTATAATTAAGAGAAGTTCCATGATTCCTAATATGTTTAAGTATTATTATCAATATTATTTTAAAATTCCATTAAAGTTTTGTGTATTCACAGATTAACAATAACAACAAAAAATCTCCAAAACTTGTTACCAGAAAATAGACATTGTCTTATGTCTACCATCAGAGGTCATCATTTCCATTTCCTTTAAATTATTTCTGCATTTGTTCTACATATCTAAATAACATACTTGTATTGCACCATTTGATTTATTAACAAGCATAATTCACTTTTCAAAAGATAGTTGACTCTCCACTTTGAAAAAAGTGATATCAGTTATATTTCTCTTATCTTCTCACAATCAGTTGACATGTGGACATGTGCTATATTATGACTCTCTTTCTCTGAGAATCATTTTTTTCTGGATACAATACTCATCTTTTTGTTCCATTTGTTTGATTTTCTATACATTTATCATTAACTTATTATCAAACACTCCCAAATATGTATGTTTGTGTATGTGAGTGACTTTGTTTCTCTGTCACTATTAAGAACAAGTCTCTCCCAAGAGCTTTATAACTTATCAAACTGCCTTGGTTTGTCACAAGGCCAGCTACAAATTTGTGTTCCAGAGATCCACCACTGCCTTAATTTCAATGATTCCATCCACATATCTTTTGTTTCATTTTTTCTGAATCTCATACCTCCTACTTTCTTACTTGATTCTCCAATTTGGAGAATCCCTAAGAAAAACTACTCCAGTAATTTTCTGGTAAAGGATGCATGGAGTTAAATTATTTAACTGACAATATCTTTACTTTACACTTAAGTGATAATTTGATGGTATGTAAAATTCATGGCACATAGTAATTTTTCTTGATTTTTGAGAAGTTGCTACCCTGTCTGCTAACTTCTATGATCACCAGAAATTTTATGAAAAACCTCTCTTTCTTTCATTAAATCCTTGATCCTAAAATTATTGAGGAAGCTTTTTTCTATTCCCAGTGTCATATATTCCTATTTTCAACTATTTTATTCACCCATAGTAGATACATTCTATCCCCAAACCCATGTCCTTTAATTCTGTAAAATTATTTTGCATTATCTAAATTGATTTCTTCTGCTTTCTTTTCATTGTTCTTTCTTTATATTATTTTTGTTACTTAGTTAGTGGGGCTCACAGACTGACAAATAAATTATCTTCTCTTCCCTATTTTTCATCTATTTGTATTTTATTTAACATCTTTATTAGAGTATAATTACTTTACAATGGTGTGTCAGTTTCTGCTTTATAACAAAGTGAATCAGTTATACATATACCTATGTTCCCATATCTCTTCCCTCTTGTGTCTTCCTCCCTCCCACACTCCCTATCCCACCCCTCTAGGTGGTCATAAAGTACCGAGCTGATCTCCCTCTACTATGCAGCTGCTTCCCATTAGCTGTCTATTTTACGTTTGATAGTGTATATATGTCCATGCGATTCTCTCACTTTGTCCCAGCTTACCCATCCCCTCCCCATATCCTCAAGTCCATTCTCTAGTAGGTCTACAACTTTATTCCTGTCTTAAGCCTAGGTTCTTCAGACCATTTTCTTTTTCTTTCGTTTTTTTTTTTTTTTTTTAGATTCCATATATATGTGTTAGCATACGGTATTTGTTTTTCTTCTTCTGACTTATTTCACTCTGTATGACAGTCTCTAAGTCCATCCACCTCACTACAAATAATTCAGTTTCATTCCTTTTTATGGCTGAGTAATATTCCATTGTATATATGTGCCACATCTTCTTTATCCATTGATCTGTTGATGGTCACTTAGGTTGCTTCCATTACCAGGCTATTGTAAATAGAGCTGCAATGAATATTGGGGTGTATGTGTATTTTTGAATTATGGTTTCCTCAGGGTATATGCCCAGTAGTGGGATTGCTGGATCATATGTTAGTTCTATTTTTAGATTTAAAAGGAACCTCCATACTGTTCTCCATAGTGGCTGTATCAATTTACATTCCCACCAACAGTGCAAGAGGGTTCCCTTTTCTCCACACCCACTCCAGCTTTTCTTGTTTGTAGATTTTTTGATCATGGCCATTCTGACCGGTGTGAGATGATATCTCATTGTAGTTTTGATTTGTTTTTCTCTAATGGTTAATTATGTTGAGCATTCTTTCATGTGTTTGTTGGTAATCTGTATATCTTCTTTGGAGAAATATCTATTTAGGTCTTCTGCCCATTTTTGGATTGGGTTGTTTGCTTTTTTGATATTGAGCTGCTTGTGTTTCTTGTATGTATTGGAGATTAATCTTTTGTCAGTTTCTTTATTTGCAAATATTTTCTCCCATTCTGAGGGTTGTCTTTTCGTCTTGTTTATGGTTTCCTTTGCTGCAGAAAAGCTTTTAAGTTTAATTAGGTCTCATTCATTTATTTTTGTTTTCATTTCCATTTCTCTAGGAGGTGGGTCAAAAAGGATCTTGCTGTGATTTATGTCATAGAGTGTTCTGCCTATGTTTTCCTCTAAGAGTTTGATGGTGTCTGGCCTTACATTTAGGTCTTTAATCCATTTTGAGCTTATTTTTGTGTATGGTGTTAGGGAGTGTTCTAATTTCATTCTTTTACATGTAGCTGCCCAGTTTTCCCAGCGCCATTTAATGAAGAGGCTGTATTTTCTCCACTGTATATTCTTGCCTCCTTTATCAAAGATAAAGTGACCATATGTGCATGGGTTTATCTCTGGGTTTTCTAAACTTTTCCATTGATCTATATTTCTGTTTTTGTGCCAGTACTATATTGTCTTGATTACTGTAGCTTTGTAGTATAATCTGAAGACAGGGAGCCTGATTCCTCCAGCTCCGTTTTTCTTTCTCAAGGTTGCTTTGGATATTCGGGGTCTTTTGTGTTTCCATACAAATCGTGAAATTTTTTGTTCTAGTACTGTGAAAAATGCCAGTGGTAGTTTGATAAGGATTGCATTGAATCTGTAAATTGCTTTGGGTAGTAGAGTCATTTTCACAATGTTGATTCTTCCAATCCAAGAACATGGTATATCTCTCCATCTATTTGTATCATCTTTAATTTCTTTCATCAGTGTCTTATAATTTTTTTGCATACAGATCTTTTTTCTCCTTAGGTAGGTTTACTCCTAGATACTTTATTATTTTTGTTGCAATGGTAAATGGGAGTGTTTTCTTAACTTCACTTTCAGATTTTTCATCATTAGTGTATAGGAATGCCAGAGATTTCTGTGCAATATTTTTTCATCCTGCTACTTTACCAAATTCATTGATTAGCTTTAATAGTTTCCTGGTAGCATCTTTAGGGTTCTCTGTGTATAATATCATGTCATCTGCAAACAGTGACAGCTTTCCTTCTTCTTTTCTGATTTGGATTCATTTTGTTTCTTTTTCTTCTCTGATTGCTGTGGCTAAAACTTCCAAAACTATGTTGAATAATAGTGGTGAGAGTGGGCAAAATTGTCTTGCTCCTGATCTTAGAGGAAATGGTTTCAGTTTTTCACCACTGAGGATGATGTTGGCTGTGGGTTTGTCATATATGGCCTTTATTATGTTGAGGAACATTCCCTCTATGCCTACTTTCTGGAGGGTATTTATCATAAATGGGTGTTGAATTTTGTCAAAACCGTTTTCTGCATCTATTGAGATGATCATATGGTTTTTCTCCTTCATTTTGTTAATATGGTGTATCACATTGATTGATTTGTGTATATTGAAGAATCCTTGCATTCCTCCAGTAAATCCTACTTGATCATAATATATGATCCTTTTAATGTGCTGTTGGACTCTGTTTCCTAGTATTTTGTTGAGGATTTTTGCATCTATGTTCATTAGTGATATTGGCCTGTAGTTTTCGTTCCTTGTGACATCTTTCTCTGGTTTTGGTATCAGGGTGATAGTGGCCTCACAAAATGAGTTTGGGAGTCTTCCACCCTCTGCTATATTTTGGAAGAGTTTGAGAAGGATAGGTGTTAGCTTTTCTCTAAATGTGTGATAGAATTCGCCTGTGAAGCCATCTAATCCTGGGCTTTTGTTTGTTGGAAGATTTTTCATCACAGTTTCAATTTCAGTGCTTGTGATTGGTCTGTTCATATTTTCTGTTTCTTCCTGGTTCAGTCTCTGCAGTTTGTGCATTTCTAAGATTTGTCCATTTCTTCCAGGTTGTCCATTTTATTGGCATAGAGTTGCTTGTAGTAATCTCATGATCCTTTGTATTACTGTAGTGTCAGTTGTTACTTCTCCTTTTTCATTTCTAATTCTATTGATTTGAGTCTTCTTTTTTTTTCTTGATAAGTCTGGCTAATAGTTTACCAATTTCGTTTATCTTCTCAAGGAACAGCCATTTAGGTTTATTGATCTTTGCTATCATTTCCTTCATTTCTTTTTCATTTATTTCTGATCTGATCTTTATGATTTGTTTCCTTCTGCTAACTTTGGGGTTTTTTGTTCTTTTTTCTCTAATTGCTTTAGATGTAAGGTTGTTTATTTGAGATGTTTCTTGTTTCTTAAGGTAGGCTTGTATCGCTATAAACTTCCCTCTTAGAACTGCTTTTGCTGCATCCCAAATGTTTTGGGTCATTGTGTTTTCATTGTCATGTGTTTCTATGTATTTTTTTATTTCTCCTTTGATTTCTTCAGTGATCTATTGGGTATTAAGAAGTGTGTTGTTTAGCCTCCATGTGTTCGTATTTCTTACAGATTTTTTTCGAGTAATTGATATCTAGTCTCATAGCATTGTGGTTGGAAAAGATACTTGATGCAATTTCAATTTTCTTAAATTTACCAAGGCTTGATTTGTGACCCAAGATATGATCTATCCTGGAGAATGTTCCATGAGCACTTGAGAAGAATGTGTATTCTGTTGTTTTTGGATGGAATATCCTATAAATATCAATTAAGTTCATATTTTTTAATGTGTCATTTAAAGCTTGTGTGTCCTTCTTTATTTTTATTTTGGATAATCTGTTCATTGGTGAAAGTGGGGTGTTAAAGTCCCCTACTATTATTGTGTTACTGTTGATTTCCCCTTTTATGGCTGTTAGTATTTGCCTTATTTACCTGGGTGCTCCTCTGTTGGGTGCATAAATATTTACAATTGTTATATCTTCTTCTTGGATTCGTCCCTTGATCATTATGTAGTGTCCATCTTTGTCTCTTGTAATTGTCTTTGTTTTGAAGTGTATTTTGTCTGATATGAGAATTGCTCCAGCTTTCTTTTGATTTCCATTTTCATGGAATATCTTTTTCCATCCCCTCACTTTCAGTCTGTATGTGTCCCTAGGTCTGAAGTGGGTCTCCTGTAGACAGCATATATATGGGTCTTGTTTTTGTATCCATTCAGCCAATCTGTGTCTTTTGGTGGGAGCATTTAATCCATTTACATTTAAGGTAATTATCGATATGTATGTTACTATTCCCATTTTCTTAATTGTTTTGGGTTTGTTATTGTAGGTCTTTTCCTTCTCTTGTGTTTCTTGCCTAGAGAAGTTCCTTTGGCATTTGTTGTAAAACTGGTTTGGTGTTGCTGAATTCTCTTAGCTTTTGCTTGTCTCTAAAGCTTTTAATTTCTCCATCAAATCTGAATGAGATCCTTGCTGGGTAGAGTAATCTTGGATGAAGGTTTTTCTCCTTCATCACTTTAAATATGTCCTGCCCCTCCCTTCTGGCTTGCAGAGTTTCTGCTGAAAGATCAGCTGTTAACCTTATGGGGATTCCCTTATGTGTTACATGGTTTTTTTCCCTTGCTGTTTTTAATATTTGTTCTTTTTATTTAATTTTTGATAGTTTGATTAATATGTGTCTTGTTGTGTTTCTCCTTGGATTTATCCTGTATGGGACTCTCTGTGCTTCCTGGAATTGATTAACTATTTCCTTTCCCATATTGTGGAAGTTTTCAACTATAATCTGTTCAAATATTTTCTCAGTCCCTTTGTTTTTCTCTTCTTCTTCTGGGACCCCTATAATTCAAATGTTGGTGCATTTAATGTTGTCCCAGAGGGCTCTAGGACTGTCCTCAGTTCTTTACATTCTTTTTTCTTTATTCTGTTCTGCAGTAGTTATTTCCACTATTTTATCATCCAGGTCACTTATCCGTTCTTCTGCCTCAGTTATTCTGCTATTGATCCCTTGTAGAGAATTTTTAATTTCATTTATTGTGTTGTTCATCTCTGTTTATTTGCTCTTTAGCTCTGCTAGGTCCTTGTTAAACGTTTCTTTCTTGTTTTTTTCTCATTTCTCTTTCCAAGATTTTGGATCATCTTTACTATCATTATTCTGAATTGTTTTTCACGTAGACTGCCTATTTCCTCTTCATTTGTTAGGTCTGGTGAGTTTTTACCTTGTTCCTTCATCTGCTGTGTGTTTTTCTGTCTTCTCATTTTGCTTAACTTACTTTTTTTGTGGTCTCCTTTTTGCAGCCTGCAGGTTCGTAGTTTCCATTGTTTTTGGTGTCTGTCCCCAGTGGCTAAGGTTGGTTCAGTGGCTTGTGTAGTCTTCCTGGTGGAGGGGACTAGTGCCTGTGTTCTGGTGGATGAAGCTGGATCTTGTCTTTCTGGTGGGCAGGTACACATATGGTGGTGTGTTTTGTGGTGTCTGTGGCCTTATTATGATTTTAGGCAGCCTCTGTGCTAATGGATGTGCTTGTGTTGCTTTCTTGCTAGTTGTTTGGCATAGGGTGTCCTGCCCTGTATCTTGTTGGTCGTTGAGTGGAGCTGGGTCTTGGCGTTGAGATGGAGATCTCTGGGAGGTTCTCACTGTTTGATATTACGTGGTGCTGGGAAGTCTCTTGTGGACCAGTGTCCTGAACTTGGCTCTCCCACATCAGTGGCACAGCCTTGATGCCTGGCTGGAGCACCAAGAGCCTGTCCTCCACACAGCTCAGAATAAAAGGGAGAAAAAGAAAGAAAGAAAGAAAGAAAGAAAGAAAGAAAGAAAGAAAGAAAAAGAAAGAAGATGAAATAAAATAATGTTACTAAAATAAAAAAATAAATAATAATTATTAAGAAAAAAAATGTGTTTAAGTAAAAAAAATGGACAGACAGAACCTTAAGACAAAGGGTAAAAGCAATGCTATGCAGACAAAATCACAGACAGAAACATACACACTCCCAAAAAGAGAAAAAAGGGGGAAAATGTATATATCATTGCTCCCAAAGTCCACCTCCTCAATTTGAGATGATTTGTTGTCTTTTCAGGTATTCCACAGATACAGGGTACATCATGTTGTTTGTGAAGATTTAATCCATTGCTCCTCAGCCTGCTGGGAGAGATTTCTCTTTCTCTTCTTTGTCCACACAGCTCCAGGGGTTCAGCTTTGGATTTGGATCCACCTCTGCATGTGGGTCACCTGAGGGTTTCTGTTCTTCACTCAGACAGGATGGGGTTAAAGGAGCAGCTGATTAGGGGGCTCTGGCTCACTCATACTGGGGGGTGGGAGGGGTACCGATGTGGGGTGAGCCTGCAGTGGCAGAGGCCAGCATGACTTTGCACCAGCCTGAGGTGTGCTATGAATTCTCCCAGGGAAGTTGTCCCTGGATACCAGGACCCTGGCAGTAGCGGATGCACAGCCTCCCAGGAGGAGAGGTGTGGATAGTGACCTGTGCTTTCACATAGGCTTCTTGGTGCCTGCAGCAGCAGCCTTAGCACCAGATGCCTCTCTCTGGGGTCCGCGCTGATAGCCGCGGCTCGCACCCGTCCTGGAGCTCCTTTAAGCAGCGCTCTTAATCCCCTCTCCTCATGCACCAGGTAACAAAGAGGCAAGAAAAAGTCTCTTGTCTCTTCGGCAGCTTCAAATTGTTTTCCGGACTCCCTCCCAGCTAGCTGTGGTGCACTAGACCCCTTAAGGCTGTGTTCACACAGCCAACTCCAGTCCTCTCCCTGGGATCTAACCAAAGCCTGAGCCTCAGTTCCCAGCCCCCGCCCTTCCCACCAGGTAAGCCTCTCAGGCTGGTGAGTGTTGGTTGGCACTGATCCTCTGTGCAGTAATCTCTCCCCTTTGCCCTCTGCACCCCTTTGCTGCACTCTCCTCTGTGGCTCCAAAGCTCCCCTCCCCCCCCCCACCAGCAGTCTCTGCTGGTGAAGGGACTTCCTAGTGTGTGAAAACCTTTCCTCCTTCACTGCTCCCTCCCACTGGTGCAGGTCCCATCCCTATTCTTTGTCTCTGTTTTTTTTCTTTTTTCTTTTACCCTACCGAGGTACGTGGGGGATTGCTTGCCTTTTGGGAGGTCTGAGGTCTTCTTCCAGCATTCAGTAGGTGTTCTGTAGGAGTTGTTACTCATGTAGATATATTTCTGATGTATTTGTGGGGAGGAAGGTGATCTCCACATCTTACTCTTCTGCTATCTTGAAGCTCCTCCCATCTATTTGTATTTTGCTTGCCTTTTGGGAGATATCTTCACCTTGATCTTCAAACCTCAAACAGAGTTTTGCATTACTATTTGCATTTTTGTGCTCACTGAGTGATCTTATTTTGTGTAGATCCTCTTTTCTTTGTTGTATGATTATAGTAGCTTTACTTATATTTCTGAGTATATTAATAATATGCATCTTGGAGATTTTTCTTACATGGCTTCTGTTTCAAAGGTTTTTGTTTTTTTCTGCTTTTCATTTGTTTTATTTTTTCATATTATAGAATTTTTTTCAAATATTTTGAACTCCTTGTCAGTTTATACATATTAAAGATAACGAAGCTAAATCTTTTGGAAGTTCCAAATATGTAGAAGATTGACTGTGGGTTTCACACAAGTGTAGTCTGGTTAGCTGCTCCTAGAAAAATCCCAAGTCAATATCAGTAGATAAATGCACAAAAACTTGTAAGTATACAGTTCATTGAATGTCCAGGCCAAGAAGTAGAATATTATCAGCATCTAAGACACTATATACCAACACCAAGCCCCCTCCCAGTTACCATTTCTTATTCATCCACAAGGATTTCTAACACTAAAAAATTTTCTGTTGCAATTTTAAACATATTTTATAGCATAATTTATATCAATATGTGCATAAAGAATTGAATTTGTAATGATATTACTAGTTATGTCACATCATAGCATCGGTAATTTGTTAAAACATGAAAGTTAATGGAAATAAGTAATATGTGAGAATATTTTTAAACTGTAATATTGGGACTTCCCTGGTGGCACAGTGGTTAACAGTCTGCCTGCCAATGCAGGGGACACAGGTTCAAGCCCTGATCTGGGAAGATCCCACATGCCACTGAGCATCTAAACCCATGTCCCAGGGCTAATAAACCTGTGCTCTAGAGCCCACGAGCCATAACTACTGAAGCCCACACACCTAGAGCTAGTGCTCCACAACAAGAGAAGCCACCATAATGAGAAAGCCGTGCACCTCAATGAAAAGTAGACCCCGCTCACCACAACTAGAGAAAGCCCATGCTTAGCAATGAAGATGCAGTGCAGCAGAAATAAATAAATAGATAAATTTTTAAATAAATAAATAAAAGTTCAAAAAAAGAAATAAAAAACTGTAATATTATGTACATTTTAAATGATTTTATATTAGATATGAAGGACAATATAGACAATCCCATATACTGTTCTTCCTAGAAATATATGTGTAGTATTTTGGAAGTAGTTGTCTATACCTTTTATTTTAGAAATTTTCTGGAAAATGCTCTAGACTTACAGAACATAGTCTTTATTTAGGACTATAGTTATGCTCAACTTTAAACAGTATATAAGGTTACATTATCAGAATTGTGTTCAATTTCATGTAATATTTAAAACTTATATTAGTTATTATTTAAAATAAACCTTAATATACAGATAATCTCTGTGAAAATTTAAGCCTGTTGAGCTTCAACTCAAAACTTGATGAAGCCCCAAGGGCTTCCCTGGTGGCGCAGTGGTTGAGAGTCCGCCTGCCGATGCAGGGGACATGGGTTCGTTTCCTGGTCTGGGAGGAGCCGGCATGCTGCGGAGCGGCTAGGCCCTTGAGCCATCGCTGCTGAGCCTGCACGTCCGGAGCCTGTGCTCCGCAATGGGAGAGGCCACAGCAGTGAGAGGCCCGCATACCTAAAACAAACAAACAAACAAAAACTTGATGAAGTCAGAAAAGTGTGGCATACAACTACCAGTCATTGTGTATTTTATATAAGGTAGGCACTGTTCAAAGTAATTTTAAGGTATTAAATTATTTGAGTCAGCACCAAACATTCATTTTGATCTCATTTGAAAAGGAATTTTTTTCTTTTTACAGTATAAATCAATATCACAATTGGGATATATACCTTGGAGATTATAATAATGTATATGTATATTTCAAGATATTTTTAACCAAATATTATATGTTGTAACACATGGGCTTTAGTTACAGTTACATGAAGTGAAAATTTTGTAATTGCTGATTCCTTACAAGTATTTTATCTTCTTGCAAAGCACTATAGCAAAAACAAAACAAAATCCCTATACTCCTGCTATTAATTTAAACTATTACTTCTCACTACTATGGCAACAATAGTTATGAGGTGAACTCATTTGCCACACATTCATTTAGAGCCTATATTATGTGAAGTACCCCAGTCAATGAGACACAACCCCTTTGATGAGGAGTTTATGTTGATGATAGTCTCTCAGAGACTTTAAGGACTGCAATATTTATATGGATTGTATAATAAACACAGACAGGTTATAATAATTTTATTGTTGTCATTTCCTTATTCATATAGATTCTTCTTCCTTAAATTTACTTTTTGAAATACATTCCACCACTCATTTGCCTATATAGAAGCAATCAGCAGATGGTATTATGCTCCCTTTTCTTGATAAAATAGTGAAATATAAATAAAATATAGGGCTTAGACTTAGACATTAGGTCTCTTTAAACTGGGTTCAGATTATCTAATAAATTACAACTCGTTCAAGATAATTTTCAAAATTGTATAAATATTTTCTTCCACATGGTAGAAGAAAAGGTTGTTGGTGTTAGTAGCAGTTATGATATTTGTACTTCAAAGAAAAACTAACCATTTATTTCTTCCATTTAACAACCTATTCTGTATATACTCTCTCCTTAATATATCTTACCTCCTCTATTTAAAATTGCAACTAAAATTTCTGTTTCTCTTTACCCTTATTACTCCAGCCAAATGTCCTGATTTCTTCTTCTCAGTTGATAGAGCTTCAAATTCTAACAACAAATTGCCTTTGTAGTTCATTTTAAAACATTTGGTTAGTAAAGAGCACTGTAAAATTAACCTTAACTGACCACTCAACATACTGTATAAAGACTGCTCCCAAAAATTCATTTTATTTTACTTTTCTAAGAAAACTCCAATCAATTAAAAACAAATAGTAACAAACCCCAACCATCCCTAAAGTCTTGTGCATTTATTGGGGAAGGTTAAAGAATTCCTGAAAAATACATTAAGGGTTAAATAGAACTGTGTGGAAAATGAAATAGCCTGGAGGAAACTAGGATGAGGAGGTCAGTTGATTTAACCTTGTTTGGAGTTTTGGGAGAAGGGAAAAAACCCTCCAGTAAAAACCTGTACACACGTTCATAAATATTGAACTTGCAATTTACATCATCTCATTCTATGATTTCTATTGCATTGTAATCTCCAAGAGATTAATCTCATTAAAACAGTAATTTTTTTCTTTATATAATATTGTTTGCCTCATTTGCTGCTGTAGGATTTTATGTTTTCAAGTATAAAGAATATTCTAATGGTAAAATAATATTAAGGAGTTATGGTAATTTGAAAAGTGCTGAATATAAATATTAAGATGTTTAAAGCAGAAATGTACTCCCAAATCCCCATAAAAATCACAGTCACTCCTAAGTAACAAATTAGTCATTTTTCAATAGTTAATAATATAGTTATTTTCAATGTACAGGAAATATCCCAATAAAACAATATTTAAAAAATGGTTATTTTAAGATGTTAAAAATATTAAATGTTAAAACTCTAGATTTCTAGGTCAATAATATTAGTATACCTGAATTCTAATTTAGCCATAATTTGTTAAAAATTGATGATATTAGATATATTTGTGAAACTGTCAAACAAGAACAACAAATTAAATATAATATTTTCTTATTAATGTATTTCCATTTCTTGATGAAAGCATTTTAGAAGGAGGATTGAGACTGTTTAAAAAATTGGAAAACTATTTGGCATCCTTTCAGATACTTTAGACACTGATGCCATCGCAGACTTACTTTTGTTCAAAACTTACTTTGTTTTCCTTCTCTTTGCTATGGACATAGTTTTTAACCATTGTCAAAAACTGACTCACATTCAGAAATAAAAGAGAAGATTGTCCCATTGTCCCAGATTTAGAGATGTTAAAATTAGTCAGTGGATTCAGTTGTTGTCAACCTAATCTACCATTACCACTCCCATGAGTTACATACATTTTGCTTTAAACTTCATTTCCTCTGCATTTATTAACAGAATTTAAAAAAATAAGTATAACTTTCCCATATCAATTACATTTGGTATTTCTAATATGGTTCATGTAAGAAAAGCCAAAAAATAAAATAAAGAGGCATAGAAATTTTCCTTTTAAACCTAAGAAAGACTTAAAAGACAAGAAAGGAAGACATAAAATGTGATTTAGAAAAATTTAAGATAAATTATTAATAAAGACATTACTAAGTTATATATGATCTGGTGATCCTGCATTATAAAGTAACTTTTTTCATAAATAGTTATATTCAGAGTCTCCTATTTGAAACCCAAAACCTATTTCATGATTTCAATTTTATGTTTCCCTCTATATTTCACAATATGCTTTCTGTTTGTAATGGAAGACAGATTTGATAGCTAGATCTTCATTAAACACATATACAGTTACTTCAGTAGATTTTTAACCTCTTTGGTCCTAAAACAGCTTTTCATTATTTTCAATTTGTAGAAAACATCTTTTTATCCCTCTGGATTTATCTTGTTCTGTTTTTGTAGTTGTTAAATAAAAGGAGGAATTATCTATAGGCACCTAATTCCTAAGTTGTCATCTTTTCTATAACTCCTATCTTGTTTAATTTGATTATAATGCCTATAAAGTGACTTATTGCCTTTTCAGTTACTTTTACAAATCCTTCAGAAACCTTTAAAATCAAAAATCATTTAAAAAAATAACATATGCACAAAGTGATTTTCCCCATAAATAAATTATTTGGAATTTTGTTAAAATTAATTGATATGAGTTAAGTAAATATTAATACTGTAATCTGCCCTAAATAATTCATTGTTTCTATATCTGTTCATACAGTTTTTAAACCACATGCAAATCTTTTTGGGGGATGCTCTTTATAATAAGCAGAATAATGGTTCCCCAGGTCTATCCACACCTTAACCTCTGAAACCAGTGACTATGTTACTTTATATGGAAAAGGAGTGTTAACGTGACAGATGGATTTAAGGTTCCTAGTCAACTGACCTTAAAAAAAAGATTATTTTGAATCATCTGAATGGGCTGAATGTAATAATAAAAGTGGATTTGTGGAAAAATCTTAAATGTGGAAGAAGGAGCACAAGAGGAAGTTAGGGTGATAAGATGTGAGAATAACTTGACCTGCTGTAGTTGGTTTTGAAGAGGTTAATGAACTAAGGAATATGGGTGGCTTCTAGAAGTTGAAAAGAGCAAGAAATGGATTCACCCCTATAGCCTCCAGAAAGGGATGCAGCCTTGATGATACGTTGATTTTAGTCCCATGAGACCTATTTTGGACTTCATCAGAAATGAAAGATAATAATATATGCTGTTTAAAGCCACTAAGTTTGTGGCAATTTGTTATAGGCAGTGACTGAAAACTAATACACTGTTCCTTATTGAGGAGGGATTCTGCTGAAGATGTTTGAAAGGTTACAAAGGGTTTAAGTTAAAAATATGTTTTCCATAAAATCATTATACTGAACTGTTATAGATTTCATATTTTTCATCTTCCTAATTACACCGTGAATACTAAATGATGTTAGTTACAATGCTCAGTTGCAAACAATAAAAATGGACTTGGAGATCTTTAGCAGAAAAATTTTTGGAAGGATATCAGGTGACTCATGAATAGCTAATATATTTTGTCAGTCACAGAAAATATACAGGTATTAATTGTGGATAGTCATCTGAGGAAACATCCAGGTTTGGACACCACCTACAGCACTCCCTTGAATGGTCAAGGGCGCTCTTCAACTCCTCTCCTGTATAATTGTCACCAACCTTGACACTGTGAGAAGTTTCTCACTTGCTCCTTTGTCTTTGAGACATTGTTCAATATTCAAAGTCCTAGGTGTATAAAATTCTAGAGGGTCAAACTGATTACACTTAAAATCCTATTGATTACAGGATTATGGAGAAGGTAACAGTGCACTTTGACTTCTTTGGGAGAAGTTTTGTCCATGTCTTCCTCCAAGATCCACAGAATGAAAGTTCCTCAAATTGAAGAGGAGTTCATATGCTGAATGCAGACTACCTGGTAAGTGTTCCATTAAATTAAAAATTTGTTGTTAATACTAAAATAATTGTTATTATTACTATTATTATTATCCCATTCTAGTGATGAGGAAACAACTTCAGATTAATGTTAGGTAATTTATCCAAAACCATTCAAGTAGTAGTCAGAAACAAAGAAGCAATATTCCGATGCCGGATTCTATTTTTCTGCAAACATTATGCCTAAAATTCAGCATGTATGTCATGTGCTAGAGTAGAAAAAATGTGATTTTAAAACTCTAATAATAATTA
The DNA here is from genome assembly GCF_005190385.1 of Monodon monoceros. NCBI lineage: Eukaryota > Metazoa > Chordata > Mammalia > Artiodactyla > Monodontidae > Monodon > Monodon monoceros. Next base: position 693,864 of record NW_021702327.1, read on the forward strand.
AGGATAAATATTAGCTTCAGAATAATGAGTATGGATTTCTTCAATCAAATACATTTTTATAATTCAAGATAATTTTTGCCTTATATGTTAGGTATATAATACTTCTTTAAGTGGGTAAATTATCACCCATAGTTTATTAAGGCAACCAAAATACTAGAACTCCTTGATTTCAATAAATAATTGAAACTTCAGCAATCCCCAATCCTGATGATAGTGAAGAAAACTTAGCTTGCCAGTGGGAGGTAATATTTTCTGTTTACTTAGTTTCCTTCTCTACAAAGGCCATATCTTCTCTCTCTCTGCATTTATGTCCAATAGTTGTATACAAAGACAGAGAGCTGTTGCTCACATAAGGCCTGAAGTCAAGGGAGTGGGTGGGTATTGTGCAAATTTATGCATATCTTCAGACTGATTTCATTCTGGTTCCCTGCTGACTACCAAGGATTTACCTATCCCATCTAGTCACTAGTGCCAACTGAAACCACTTTCTCAGTCCAGTGCTGGTGTACTCAAATCTTCTCTGCTGATACCAGCTCCCAGTGATCACTCTTTCTTCCCCTTGGTGGAACGTGTCTCATATATTTTCATTTTCTAAGCTCCTCATTTTGACGGCCTGATGTCCTTCAGTAAGCAGAGGAATACAACCTCATCTTTAGGGAAGATTTTATCGCTGAGGGTGGAGGCTTTTAATTCAAGCAGATACAGTACAAGGGGAGAAACATTTATTTAAACTACAAATTTGAATTTTGTATCTGCCGATATAACATATAAAGCCAAGGATGTATAGCTCTGCGAGTCTTCTTCAAGGCTGTCCACATTGTTGTCATGTGCATGTGTGTATGTGGCTCCCTTTTTATGCTAATACAGGTCTAGGACTTGTGGAAAAGTTGTTTTGTCTTGTGCATGTCTGTATTTTTATTCAAAGATTATTGATAGCATCTTGAGGGACACAGCTTCATATTCCTCAAAATATCAAAGAATCAATGAATGTTTTGATCAGCTCCTGATTTATTTCATTTCTACTAGTAAGTTAATTCTTACAAATAAATGCAATAAGGCATAACTCCAAGACATGAATTATACGACTTTGTGGGAGTTTCAGGTACATTAATTACGCATAATGATTTTTAGAATTTGATTGCTATATTTTTTTTTCAGAAATTGCATCTTTTAACGTAGATTTGTAATTGCTTTTATGCATCTCTCTTTTAAACCCTGCAGATTTGCACATCAGAATCACAGCACTGCTTTGGGTTTGCCCGTGATTGTGCCTTTACTAGGGATAACTGGAAATACTCCCTCCAGCGCAGGCCTCATGGTAACAAAATCCCTCCACTTCTGTTTATCTGGGAGTGTCTCGATTTTGTCCTCAATTTTGGAGGCCAATTTCCTGGATGTAGACTACTTAGTCAACAGTTTTTTCTTCCATCCCACTGCTTTCTCACCTCCAGAGTATAGCAGAGAAATGGGCTGGTAATCTTACTAAATCTGATTAATTTCTAATCATACTAGAAATTAGATGACTAAAATATGAAGTATTTATGGAATTTAGCACATATAGTGGAAGCATGTATATAATAAGAACATGGACAATATGATTGTCCATTCTGAGCCTTGTGTTATAAATGCCGTATTGTAACCCTGGCAATATTTGGCTTCAATTATTAGTCCACTGGCTTCTATAAGAAAGAATCTTTCCTTCTAAAATCATATATGAGGACAAATCCTGGCTGTGCAGACATATTCTCCTTAAGGATAAAAATTTGAAAATATATAGTCTTTATTTTTAAAACTGAAAATTAACCAACACTTGCATATGTATTTAATACTATACTGTCAGCATTGCAGTTAAAAAGCCAATATTAATTTATTATTTTTTTAAAAGGAAACTGACTTAGGTTAGTTTCATAATTTGTACAATTCAACCCAACTAGAAATCACAGGCATCAAGTTCTGAATCTATGTTTTATCATATTTATTATGTAAACATATATTTATCATAATAAATATTCAGATATGTTTTATCTCCTAAAACTCTTCATTTCACAGTGCATGTATCCTCCTTTTTATTTTTTATTTCATATATTTAACAAGAGCTAATACTTTTTTTTTTTTTTTTTTTTTGCGGTACGCGGGCCTCTCACTGTTGTGGCCTCCCCCGTTGTGGAGCACAGGCTCCGGACGTGCAGGCTCAGCAGCCATGGCTCATGGGCCCAGCCGCTCTGTGGCATGTGGGATCTTCCCGGACCGGGGCACGAACCCATGTCCCCTGCATCGGCAGGCAGACTCTCAACCACTGCGCCACCAGGGAAGCCCAAGAGCTAATACTTTGAGACAACAATTTCAGCCAAAACTACTTGTAATGGCTTGAGGAAGAGGAGAGAAATGTGTTGTAAAAGCACCTTACACAAACAGGAATGTCAAGGTACTACAGACATGCAGGTCTAAATTGTGTTTTTGTCTGGAATGACAAAGTAAACAGAGAGAGAATAAAATGAATGAGAAAAATAATTATTTCATAAAGAACATATTGAGGTAATATTATAGAAGAAATTATCAATAAATGAAGAATTAGCCTAGAAAAGGAGACAAAAAGGTAAGAAGAGTTAAAGTAAAAGAAAATTATAAGGTGGATGTAAGGAATCTGAAAAATAATTAGGCAAAGGAAAGGGAAGCTGAGTATACTTAAATCAGATGATTTTGAGCCTATATGTAAACCAGGAACTGAAGTCTTGCACTAAAGTGAAAGGATTAGAATGGGCTTTTAAGGACAGTGTTAAAAGATTTGAATTAGGAACTACTGTGCAAACTATGCAGCCAAATAAGAATAACTAGAATGACTGACAACAGCACTGGGTCATTTAAAACCACTTTATATTGAATATATCACTCTCTGAGGGATTCCTTTAATCAACCTGCCACATCTCCCTGAATGACATGCATATAGAATTGTCAAAATGCTGAGATTACTTTTAATTTTTAAATTATATATTAATGATTATGTGAACGAAAACCTACTTTTTTGTTTGAAATACAGTGCATTGTTAAATATTGCACACAATCTTATCATTTACCTAGACTTGTCAACTGTGTACTTCCACAGATAAAAAAATATTTTTTAAGCTGTAGAAAATTTTAAATTACCAGGGCTTTAATACTCTTCAAACAAAACCATATTTTGCAAGACATTACAAATTCTCTCAAGTGATATTTTAAATTAAAATAGAAAAATCTCTATACAGTACAATGTTTTAAAGGGAAAAAGAAACAAAGTACTAATTTCTGAAATATGTTAAGATTTTCTCCAATGTACTTGAGGTCAAAGCACTGACTTGCCATATGTGTGTTCATATAGATGAAGAGGATCTTTTTAAATTGAAGCATAGTTGATTTGCAATATTATATTAGTTTCAGGTATACAGCATATTGATTCAGTATTTTTACGTATTACACTCCACTAAAAGTTATTACAAGATAATGGCTATAAATTATAATTTTATAATTTATATAAAATATATCCTTGTTGCTTATCTATTTTATACATACTAGTTTGTAACTCTTAAACCCATAAACCATGTCCCTCCTCACTTCCTTCTCCCCTTTAGTAACCACGAGTTTTTTCTCTATATCTGTGAGTCTGTTTCTGTCTTGCATGTACACTCATTTGGATTGCTTTTTGATTCTACATATTATTGATATCTTACAATATATGTCTTTCTCTTTCTGACTTATTTCACTAAGCATAATATTCTCTAGGTTCAGCCATGTTGCTGCAAATGGCAGAATTACTTTATGGCTGAGTAATATTCTGTTGTATATGTATATACAAATTCTACTCTATCCATTTCTCTGCTGATGCGTACTTGGGTTTCTTCCATATCTTGCTTGTTGTAAATAGCCCTGCTCTGAACTTTGGGGTGCGTGTATCTTCCCAAATTAGTACTTTTTTTCCAGATATATATACCCAGGAGTGGAATTTCTGGATCATATGATAGTTCTATCTTTAGATTTTGAGGAACCTACATACTGTTTTTCATAGTCACTGCACCAATTTACATTCCCACCAACAGTGTACAAGAGTTCCCTTTTCTCCACGCCCTCACCAACACTTGTTATTTGTAGACTTTTTGATGGTAGACATTCTGACACGTGTGAAATGATAGCTCATTGTGTTTTTGATTTACATTTCTTTAATAATTAGTGATGTTGAGCATCTTTCCATGTGTCTGTTAGCCACCTGCATTCATTCTTTGGAAAAATGTCTATTCAGATCTCCTGCCAATTTTTTTGATTTTTTTAAATTGAGTTTTACGAGGTGTTTATGTATTTTGGTTATTAACCACTTGTCAGTATATCATTAACAAATATTTTCTCTCATTCCATAGGTTTTCTTTTCATTTTGTTGATGGTGTCCTTTGCTATGCAAAAGTTTTAAGTTTAATTAGGAGCTAATTGTTTATTATTTATTTATAAAAATTATTTATAAAAATCATTTATTTATTTATTTATAAAAATATTGTTATGATTTATGTCAAAGATAGTTCAGCCTATGTTGTCTTCTAGGAGCTTTATGGTTTCAGGTCTTACGTTTAGGTCTTTAATTTAGTCCAGTTGCATTTAAAGTAATTATTGGTAGGTATATATATATTGTCATTTTATCACTTATTTTGTGGTTGTTTTTGTAGTTCATTTCTGTTTCTTCCCTTGTTTGATTATTTTATTTAGTATTATAGTATACTTGTTTTCCTTCCTTTTTCGTTTTTGCATAGGTATTGTACGTTTTTGATTTGTGATTACCATGGAGTTCATATATGTTGACCCATATTTATATTTACTTCTGAAAAACTGGTAGTCTTTTAAGTTCAAACACATTTTTTTAAAATCTATATTTTTTACTCCCCTCCCACACATTTTGGTTTCTTGATATCATGTTTTACCTCTTCATGCTTATCCCTTAATTATTCATTGTAGTTATAGTTGCTTTTACATTTTTTTGTCTTTTAATCTACATGCTGGCTTATTTAGTTGGTTGATCCTCAATTTTTACTATATGTTTGCCTTTCCTAGTGAGATTTTCCCTTTCCTATGGATTTTTTTTTTTTCATTTAGAGAACACTCTTTAACATTTCTTTCAGGGTACACTTAGTTTTGATGAATTATTTTAGTGTTTTGCTTCTCTGAGAAGTTTTTTATCTGTCCTTCTAGTCTAAATGATAATCTTGCTGTGTAAAGTTTGCTAGGTTGCATATATATGTTGCATATATGCATTTTGAATATGTCATGCCACTCCCTTCTGGCCTGCAAAGTTTCTGTAGAGAAATCAGCTGATAGCCTTATGAGGATTCCCTTGCATATGACTCTTTTCCTCTTGATGCCTTTGGGATTCTCTCTTTAACTTTTGCCATTTTAATTATGATATATAGGTGTGGCTTTGTTTGGGTTTATCTTGTGTGCAATTCTCTTTGCTGCCTGTACCTGGATATCTATTTCTTTCTTCAGGTTTGCAAAGTTTTCAGCCATAGTTTCCTCAAATAAATTGTTGATCTCCTTCTCTCTCTTCTCCTTTCAGAGTCCATATAGTGAGAATGTTGAAATACTTAATGTTATCCTAGAGAGCTCTTAAATTGTTTTCATTTAATTTTTTTCTTTATGCAAGTCTGATTGGATGATTTTCATTATTCAACTTCCAGATCACTTATACATTCTTCTGTATCACTTAGTCTGCTATTCATTCCTTCTAATGTGGTTTTTTTTTTATATTTTAGCCATTGAATTATTCATTTATGATTGGGCTTTTTTAAAAAAATATATTTTCTAGGTCTCTGTTAAAATATTCAGTGTTTAGATCAGTCTTTTTTTTTCCAATCAGTTAATATTTTTATTACCAATGCTTTGAATTCTTTATCTGGTAAATTATTTATTTCTGTTTTATTATTTCATTTTTTAGGGTTTTTCTCTTGCTCATTCAGTTGAGAGTAGTTCCTCTGCCTTTTCCTTTTGCTTAGCTTTCTCTGCCTTTATGCACTTATGTGAAATAGTTAGTACTGTGGTCTTGAAAGGGTGTTCTTATGTGAGAGCATTCCTATATAGGCTCTATGTGTCCAATGCCTTTAGTGGGAGGGCTGTTTTGACATGGATGACAGTTATGTCTTTTCTCAGGGAGTGCTGTCAGCTATCACCTTAGTAGTGGGTGTGGCTGGAGATGGAGGAGCTAGAGCTTGTGCTGGGTGTGAGGTGGGACTTACTCTCTGCTCAGTGTCTGTTACTCCCCTGTTAGGGACAGGGTCTTATCCCACGTTTCTGTAGAAGAAGCCCTGAGGGTCAGGTTTGAGCTGGCTCTGTTCCCTTTAAGTGTGCTTTTTTCCTCCCTTTCCTCTCACCAAGACTTTTGTCCCAGAGGAGGGGAGTGCTGAAACAAGTGAGGCCAGTCTGCAGAAGGAAGTCTGATGCACTGCTTGAGTAGTGTCTACAACCTTGGGTGCAAGTCTCCTTGGTCTCTCACAGCCGATCACTGCTGCTGACCCCACCTCCCTCCCTGTTGTGGAGCCACTCCACTGCACTGGTGGGAGTCCCTGTGCACTTGCAGCATGGGTATGGAGGTTAGCTGTTGTGAGGGAGTGGTCACCATCAGAGATATGGGCAGCTTCTGAAGTGCTGCCTGAGTAAGCACCAACAGTGGCTGCCATCACCCCACCCAGGCTCCACCCTAGGAGCCTAGGGTTTCCTCTGTGTCCCATGATCAAACCTTTTCTCTGGTGTGGCTGCCCTAGATTCAGTGCCATGCTGTGGCATGGAGTGAGTAGGGCTGGATCATTTGCTCAGCTTGAGCTGGGGCACGCGGTGAGACAGTCAAGGGAAACCTGGTGGCTGCTAGAGCAAACATCTCTCTGCCCTGCCTCAGGCGCTGGCCACTGTATATGCTCTCCTCAAAAGTGGGGGCCAAGCTTCTCTGAGCCCTTCTGTTTGTCACAGCAGTCCTCCAACCAGCCGAGAGGTCTTGTCTCCTCTATGTGGGACCTCAGGACTGGAACACCTAAGTCTGAGACTCAACCTGCTCACTCCTGAGGGTGGGTGTCCACCTGTATAATCGCCATTTCCTGATGAGTCCTCTCCCAGGGGCACAAGACTGACTTGATTTTTTCTCTTCCCTTCCTACCTGATTCCATGTGGATCTTTCCTATAGCCTGAGTTATACAGGAGTCTTTCTGCCAGTATACAGTTGATTTTCTGCGAGAATTGTTCTACTTTGAGAAGTGTTTTTGATGTGTTCTTAGGAGGAGGTGAGCTTCATGTCCTCTTATTCCACCATCTTTGTTCTCTCATTGAAAGGATCTTTTCTAAGAATACAAAATTTAAAGTAAACAATGCTCTAAATAGTCCTCACTTTATTGTGAACAATATTTTAACAATAAAATTATCTGTGTAACATTTAAAAATTTTAAAAACCCTTTTCTGAAATTTGACAACAGTGTTTCACAAAAAACTGCTGTGCTCAAAGACGTGAACTATTGAAATGAGTTGTTAGTTGTAATTACTGTAGGTGGACAATTACCTGATAATGATATTGATAAAATGTTTATTTCATGAGTAGAGAAAGGGTGTTGGCCCAAGATATAAATTTACAATTTCAGGTATTTTAAGAGGATAATTTGTAGGATGATTAAAAGCTGCCATTTACAAAAATATTTCTGGAATTTTACCGAAGTGTTATTCCTTATATAATTCCATAGATATACAGATACTTTAAATATTTATGAACATTTAAGTATTTATACTTTAAATATTTAGCTTCCAAATATATTGCTTTGACTATGGAATGATTTTCACAAGTGCATTTTATTTTTCCCCAATTTGGAATTCAGTCTTTTGCAATTATTTATTCCATGTTAATGCTATGTTTAATACATACCAAGGAATATACTTAATACATGTGTGGAATTTAAAAAATAATGCAATAATACAATAAGCATCTGTTGTACTCATCCATGGTAAATTCTAGAATATTATTAAAACTGTTGACAATCTTGACACAGATATTCTGAATATTTTATATTTTCTTTTTTCTTGTAGATTATCATGAGATTTTATATATGTTATATATATATAATGAATTTGAAATAAATTTTAATTATGCTGAAAATTTCACCATTTTCTAACTCAGATTGTATTTTTGTATCTTGTGAAGCTACAGTTGAGTCATAATCACTCGTGATTAGAATTTCAGTGTATACAAGTCAACCTTTTTACTTTTCAGATGAAAACAACTAGACAAATACAGTATATGTAGAATGTTATCATTAAGATCTAAATTTGCCTGCTGTCTAATCTTTACTCTGTGTCATTATATTAAAGTAAAATTACACCTTTAATATTTTTAGAAAGTTAAAATTTATTATCTTATTAAAGAAGTTTAAAGTCCTATTGATTGTCATATTAATCCCAATTATGCATATCACTAATGAAATAGGAAACATACGTGTATATATTAAAAAATATTTATCTAAAATTAAGTTTAAAACAAACAAAATTTTAAATGACTTTAAAGTTGATGTTTACTTATTGAACTGTCAGAAAGTGGTATTAGAGAGTAAATTGCAACTTGGGTTTTTCTGGTTATAACTTATCTCAGACAAAAAAGGTGGAAAAATAATAAATATAATACATATATTTACTGAGTACCTGCAATATGTCATTTGCTGTGCTATGTCCAATATGTGCTCTGAGCCAAAGAATAAAATTTTTTAATAGTTTCACACAACTGAATGTAGGACTCTTAGTCTCAAATTCATTACTGTTTCCCTTACACTATACTATAGATTCATTATTATTATTATTATTATTATTTTAAATTATTAGGACTATATCATGGTTTCTTCAGTCATGGATTGAAATGATTTATCTGGATCTTTTCAAATGAGTTACTTGTAGATCTGTATTCTTATCCATGGTCCTTGGATCCTGGAAGTTAGGGTTCATGAAGACTCTGGAATAAAAATTTGTATGCATGTATGTAGATGATTCAAAGAAGAATACATTTAGATCTTTATGATATTAGTAACTTCTTAAAAAATCTATAATCTTTACTGTAGGAAATATGAGGCATCCTTTCAAAAATTTTCCACTTAAGAGAATAGAAACTTTGTAGTACTATATTAGCACTTTTATGTATTTGAAGAGACATATGAGAAATACTACTTCCATTGTTTTATTTACAATAGAGGAGGATATGACAATCAGAATTTTAATCCAACTGTATGCCAATTCAATTGAGTTTAACTAACAGCTATCGAGTGTTCATTTTTCCTGAGATTCCAACATATGAAAAGGAAATATACACTTTGTATATCATTTAATGAACAAATAAACTCTAATTTGCTATATTAGCTTAATTACACATTTATTGTATTTTCAATAAGTGCTACTTTGTGAAAGACAATGCATGGTGGCTGTGGTGAACGTAAACAAACATGCAACTGCTTACTCTTTTTTCCAATGAGATTCATAACACAGTAAAAAGAAATCTAAATATGAATCAATATGAGAGCAGTTAGATAAATGCAAAAGGTGAAGGGAAGTAACATTTTTCTTCTAGTGTTGTTCATGAGCAGTGATCAAGATTTTTAAAAAGGCAACCCAGAATATTAAGAGGGTTTAGAAATTATAGCAGTTATAAGGAATGTTGTTAATAAATTTATGACTAAGGAGAAATCACTTTTAAGGCTAAGTTTCTCATGAGGTCTTAAATATCCAATCAGAAAGGACGCTACATTTATTTGCTAAACAAACACAAATTTTGAGACAGTGACTTGAAACTTTAATTAAAATTTCAATCTTTCGCAGATTTTATAGGAAGAAAAGACACACCAATGGAAATGCCTCTAAAATGACATTTCATTTTCATGAAACATAAATTTGTGGGTTTTGTTCATAAATACAATATAACTAATATAACTGAGGAATTCAGAAACTCATGGGAGATCTTGCTATAAATAATCATAATTCAAAATTATTTATAACATTTATGGTTGACCTTTATACACCCTGCAACACAAAATAATATCCAGAACAGGGTGAGGATAAGTATGTAATTGAGTGGTCAAACATTATCATAGATAGACTTAGATCCTTTCTGTAAAGTAAATTTTGTTTCCACATAGGTTGGTATGATGAATAGGAAGACTATGCATTGAGATTTATTTCACCATAAACTTGCATGTCCTCTATGCAGAAGACAAATGAAAGAGAGAGAAATGATAGAGTCATATGTCACGACATGCATGGTACAGTATCTTCCACAAGGTAACACTCGTTAGCAATAGAATAAGTGTGAAAATTAAGCCACAGTGTATATATATTCACTTGGCCTTGTAAAGATCAAAAGAACTTTCTACATCTAAGTTGGGGCTAGAGAATCTTTGGGGAGTTTAACTTTAAATGTCTAATTCAATTAATGATAATTCAAGACTATCAAGTTTTATGGCTCCTCTAAGCAGTGAGAAACAAAGCCAATGGAAATACAGGTATCCTAGGATTGGCAAATATTTAATATTTTGTCTGATCAGGTCCTTGGTATTGTTCAGTAAAATTTACTCCCATAATACCAAAACTAGGTAAAATTTCTTAAGTCTCATCCTACTAAAACTATAAGAAATATTTGAATCAGCCTTCACTTTTCTTATCAGTCAGAATTCTTTCATGGTTCTCTTGCCTCACCAGGCAATGCTTCAGAACTGCTGAAGTCTTTGATTTCCTCACCTAAATCTAGATAGAAATAGATATGAGTATTTGAAATCTTTTTAAAATTAGAAACTACTTATCTAGCTACATGGTTTTATATATCATATATATGCTGACCATTCCCTAATTCATATCGCTTGTCCTAACTTTTCCCTTGAACTCCAGACTACTGAACATTTCTACTTTGCTGACTAATGCTTCATTCCTGACATTCTACCTGTGTTATATATCTTCAAATAACTGCTTGGAATCCATTATTCATATTTTTCCACTATGCTTTCTACCATAGCAGGATTAATCCATTTGAACTAGATCAAGAAACACTTGTTCTCTTATTTCCAGTTGGATTTGCATAATAAGAGATATCAGAATGAAGACTAGAGAGAAAGAGGAGAGTAATATTAAGGTGTTTATTTCACTAAGATCACCATATGTTATCTGTAACACTTTACTGAAGAACACAGTTTTCTTCAGGAAACTTTATGCATGGAAATTTACATGGTTTGTGGCAATCGCTCTTTCCATTTAGATGTAGGGATTATAATGGCAACCACTTTCTTATCACAGTTTTTAACCCCCAGAGTACTGTAAATACCCCCCTTGATTTTCCCAGACCCAACTTTTGTACTTACTTTCTTCCCTTTATTAAATTCTCTTCAAACTGCCAGTTTCTGTATGTCATATGTTTTCTGCTGAATGCCAACTAAAACATCATTCCAAGTCTTCATCTCACAGGCTTTTCAGGAATTAGCAAATGCATTTAATAATAGTTAAAACCAAAACTTTTGAAAATATTCTTCTTTTCTCTCTTTCTCTTATCTCCATCTAAATCTATTTTTTTACATCTTTATTGGGGTATAATTTGTTTACAATTGTGTGTTAGTTTCTACTTTATAACAAAGTGAATCAGTTATACATATACATATGTTCCCACATCTCTTCCCTAAATCCATTCTTAAATTCTGTTGGCTTCATTTGAAAATATATTCAGATTTTGACTCCTTTGTATCCATTCCCCACTTCTAGAACCCCAAATCTTTACTTATCTATGTTCTATTCTCATTGCAGTGAGAATGATCCTTTTAAAATAAAATACATATTATGATACCTCACTATTCAAATTTTCTTTCCCCTCTTTTTGCCTTCAATGAAGAGAGTAAAATTGATATTTAATATCTGAGTAGTCACCAAGTAACATTAAATTGAAGGCTTTTTAAAACTAACTTCATTAATGTTTTGGCTATAGATAGTGGGCATGCAGCAAAATTAGACAATTTTTGACAATTAGATTTTGACAGAGCTGATTGGCTTGTAAAACATCCAATGGAGGAAGGGAGGTCTCCAATGTTTAGAAGTTGTAAGAATATTGAGAACAATTTTGAGTAATGTTTAACTCAAAAAATTACTCAAGTAATTTTCAAGAATATATACTTGTTTACTCATTACCCTTCTCATGGAATTTTATTATCACTATGGTATATGGTTTCCACTTGAAGGACTGCTTCAAAGATGTGGTGCGGGGCTTCCCTGATGGTGCAGTGGTTGAGAGTCCGTCTGCCGATGCAGGGGACAAGGGTTCATGTCCCGGTCCGGGAAGATCCCACATGCTGCGGAGCAGCTGGGCCCATGAGCCATGGCCGCTGAGCCTGCATGTCCGGAGCCTGTGCTCCACAACAAAAGAGGCCACAACAGTGAAAGGTCTGCGTACCACAAAAAAAAAAAAAAAAAAAAAGATGTGGTGCAAGCTCTGAAACAGCACATAATATGTTTCTGGATACCACAGAGAACTGTGAAGGCATGTGTGAGTATAAGGAGAATTTCTTTTTTTATTGAAGAATTGTTGTTGTACAATATTATATAAGTTATAGGTGAACAACATAGAGATTCACAATTTTTAAAGGTTATATTCCATTTATAGTTATTATAAAATATTAGCTATATTCCTTGTGTTGTACAATATATCCTTGTAGCTTATTTATTTTATACATAATACTTGGTACCTCTTAATTCCTTATGCCAATCTTGACCCTCCCTGCTTCCCTCTCCTCACTGATAACCACTAGTTTGTTGTATATATAATGGATATTATATATATATCACATCTCCTTTATTCTTTCATCTGTTGATGGACATGTCCATATCTTGGCAATTATAAATAATGCTGCTATGAACACTGAGGTGCATGTACCTTTTCGAATTTGTGTTTCCAGTTCTTTTGTCTATATACCCAGGAGTGAAGTTGTTGGGTCATATGGTAGTTCCATTTTTAGTTTTTTGAGAAACCTGCATACTGTTTTCCACAGTGAGTGTACCAATTTACATTCCCACCAACAGTTTGTGGGGGTTCCCTTTTCTTCACATCCTCGTCAACAATTGTTGTGTTATTTTTGATGATTGCCATTCTGACAGGTATGTGTGTGTAGTGATAGCTCATTGTGGTTTTACTTTGCATTTCTCTGATGATTAATGATGTTGAGCATCTTTTCATGGCTGTTGGCCATCATGGGCCTGAACATCCTTATGAGTGGAATTTCTAATGGTTACAACCAATGACCTGTTAAAAAAAAAAGTTTCTCTCCTGCTCCTGGAGCTCTGGACTCTGCTGAATTTGTGGATTAACGTTAATGTCACAAAGAACTGCTTCACCAGGGTCAAAACAATGGTTTTATAGTAAGCTACCAAAAAGTCATCTTGAAGGTAATTGACAATTTTGAAATTATCGTGGATGAATTCCAGAATTAGTAGTCAAAAAATAGGTTCAGATTATTGGGTTGGGTTGTTGATCCTGGTTATCATCAAGAAATAGAGTTTTGTTATATACTGGAGACAGGATGGATGGAGACGGGAACCAGCAATCTCATGTTCTTCCTCATATTTCCATTCAATCCCATCTATCTGAGAATCTACTCGAAGGCAAAAGTGAGAAGTGCAGGAGGACTTAAATTCTGATATATACACTTGAATAATTGCTGAAGGAAAAATATAGGAGTTCATCTCAGTAATAGTTATTCTTTTTATCCAACGTTATTTATATGGCATGTTTATCATGTACCTCACCATGAACTCTGTAAGTTGCATATCAGCACACTATGATGATAAATGGAATAAAAAAATTGAATCTTCAAATGAACATATAAAGACATACTCGATATCATATATCATTAGTGAATTGCAAATTAAAACAATAACGGGATATCAATGCTTCTATTAGAATTGGTAAAAACCAAAACACTGATAATACTAAATGCTGGTACAGATGAAGAGCTATAGGAATACTTATTCATTGCTTATGGGAATGAAAAATCATAAAATCACTTTGAAAGACAGTTTGGAATTTCTTACAAAGCTAAACATGGTCTTATCATATGATCCTGGTCTTTGATATTTACCCAAATTACTTCAAAAGTTATGTCCATAAAAAAATGTACATAAATGTCTACAACAGATAAATTCACTATTGCTAAAACTTGAAAGCAACTAAAGGCAGTGGGTGAATGGTTAAGCTGTGATGCATTCAGTCAATGGAATATTATTCATCAATAAAAAGAAATGAGATATTAAGTCACAAAAATACATGGAGAAGTCTTAAATGCATATCTCTCAGTAAAAGAAACCCATCCAAAAATGCTCTGTACTGTATAATTCTAACTATATGACATTCTGGAAAGCACAAAGCTATAGGAAAAGTAAAATGTGTTTTTCACAGAGTCTTGGGGAGGAAGTATATGATTAAGTGGAGCACAGGTGATATTTAGGGCAGGCAAACTATTCTACAAGATATTACAGTGATGGATACATGTCACTATATATTTTTCAAAACCAGTAGAATGTATAATACAAAGAGTTGTAACAATATTATTTTATAATATATAATATATTATTATACATAATATTATAATAAAATACAACGTGTAATAATATTATTAACTATTAATAAATAACAATACTGTCTCATTCATTATCAAAAATATACCATGCTAATGCAAGATGTTAATAATAGGGGAAACTGGGTGGAGGGAGTATATATGAGAACTCTCTGTACAGTTCTCTTAATTTTCCATAAACCTAAAACTGATTGAAAAATAAAGCTTATTAAGTTTTTGTTTAAACAGTATATCTTAAGGATGTTATCCAAAGATCTTTTACATAGAGCTAGATCAGGAACTGACAATATTTGGCATTCTCTCCCTTTATGTAAGAGTCGAGTATCTCTTAAATGATAGGTGTTTTATGATTTCACTTATAAATACAAATATAAAAATAAGAATAGAGTTTTGGCTTTGGAAAAAACAAAATGGCGAAATATAATGAACACCTGTCAGTTTTGCAACAGCTTCCAATAACCCCTTTCTCTTCCTCAATGGGCCTGCCGCACATCGTGAGAGACAATACCTTTGCTCCTGAATCAGAACCCTAATATGGTATGCTCATCCAATCAGAATCTTAGTGAGAATCTAGAGATTTTCATGTCAAATAAAGGAAAATTTTAAGTTGTCTATGCTGGCAGTGGAACACTATTCAGCACTGACAGAGGACCTAGCAATTTGCTAGCCAGATGTTCCTGTTGCCACGTACTCCTAGAGTCTCATTTTTTGCACATTTCTCTAGCTTACATTTTCCAACCTGCAATCAGTATACAGTCTGCCCTCGATATCTGTGGGTTCTGCGTCTGGGGATTCAACCAACCATGAATCAAAAATATTTTAAAAAAAACTTTCAGAAATTTCTAAAAAATGAAACAAATCTGCCATGTGCTGGCAGCAACTTATACATAATTTACTTGTATTAACTATTATAAGTAATCTAGAGATGATTTAAAGTATATGGAGGATGTGCTTAGGTTATATACAAATACTACACCATTTTATATATACATTTGAGCATCCATGGATTTTGGTATCTGTAGGGTTCCTGGAGATAATAACCTGCGGATATCAAGGGATGACTATGGTGATTTCCACTATGCATATCTATTTCATTAACTTTCACTTAAAACAGCCAGAATCAATTTCTGTTACTTTAAACCAAAAATAGAAAATGTCATTGCTATTATTTTCTTATTATGATTATTTATATTATTTTTCAATTTTTATATAAGGGAAGGCAATAATTACAATATAATAGGAAAAAAACAATTATGAACTACTTGTATATCTAACAAGCAGTAAGTTAGCCAATCAGAAATAAATATTTTTGAAGTGTAGCCCATATTCCCCCAGCTTAAAAATCATTTCAATTAACAAAAGAAATAAATGTGTACTTTCATTTGTGAGGATAATATGTATCAACAGTCAACATATTCTTCAGAAAAGAAAATCAAAATTTTCTCATCAATAAAGTTTCAAGTCAGCTAAACAGTGCTCTGTGGGTAATACTACGCACTAACCTTTTCATAATATATACAGCCCTGAAAGTCCTGCCATTTTACTAATAACATATTTTTATCATAAATCTCTCAATGTCTCTGGAAATAGAACTTCTTTGGATCTTTGGTGAAAAAGTGCTGTGATCACAGGGCAGAAAAGGTGAAAAAAAAGGCATCTTTATCAGGCTAAGATGCGAATGCCTTCACATTAATATAACCTTCATTTAAACTAAATTAAGTTGTAAAAATAAAGAGCTTATGCCAGGTTGACATAAAAGAACTCACTGAATGCACAGAACAGTGAGGCTACCACATATTTCTAAATAATAGTGAGTAGACAGAACATATTATTATACTGGGAAATTTATGTTATAATGACAAGCATTAAAAGCTTTCAAAAATTTCTACTTTTATTAAACAAATGCTTTATATGATCATATGAAAATGTGTGCTATAAAATCCTAAAACAAATTATTGATATTTAAGATTACACAGGGAAAGATTCTAAATTGCTGTGAAAGTAAATGAACTCAAATCTTTATTCTTATGTTTTCCAGGTATACATGTAAGAACATTTTAACAAAAAGCAATATGCAAATACCAGTAGGAATCTTGCCAATTAAATTGTTATCTAATTGTAGAATTACTATAATATTTTGGGGGGTCCCCTTTTTGCTGAAATAACTGCATTAGGTTATTTTTTTAATGTAAAGTGCTTCTTTGATGTTGTAATATTCATGGATGCTATTTTTTTTGGTGGTATTTTTTTCCCCAGTGTTTTTGAGATATAATTAATACACTGCATTGTATAGGTTTAAGTTGTACAGCATGAAGATTTGACTTGCATACCTCATGAAATGATTGAAAAATTAGCTTAATGAAAATCCATCTTCTAATATAGATACAAAATTAAAGAAATAAAAAGAAATACATTTTTCCTTGTGGTGAGAATCCTTAGGATTTAATCTCTTATAATGTTCCTACATCAAATACAACAGTGTTGATTATATTTATTATGTTGTACTTTACATTCCTAGTACTTACTTATCTTAAACTGGAAGTTTGTAAATTTTGCTATCTTCATCCAATTTTCCATCCCCCACCCCTCACCACTTATAACCATAAATCTGATTTATTTTTTAATTAATTTTTATTTGAGTAAGTTTGATTTACAATATTGTGTTAGTTTCTGTTATACAACAAAGTGAATCAGTTACACATATACATATATCACTCTTGTTTAGATTCTATTCCCGTATAGGTCATTAGAGTACTGTACAGAGTATTGAGTAGAATTCCCTGTGCTATACATTAGGTTCTTATTAGTTATCTATTTTATATATAGTAGTTTATATATGTCAGTCCCAATCTCCCAATTTATCCCCACCCCCTGTTCCCTTTTGGTAACCATAAATTTGTTTTCTACATCTGTGACTCTATTTCTGTTTTGGAAATATGTTTATTTGTACCATTTTTTAAAATTCCAAATACAAACATTATCATATGATATTTGTCTTTCTCTGCTTTACTTACTTCACTATGACAATCTCTAGGCAATCCATGTCACTGAAAATGACATTATTTTGTTCTTTTTATGGCTGAGTGATATTCCATTGTATATATGTACCCCATCTTCTTTATCCATTTCTATGTTGATGGGCATTTAAGCTGATTCCATGTCCTGGCTATTGTAAATAGTGTTGTAATGAGCATTGGGGTGTATGTACATTTTCAAATTATGGTTTTCTCTGTATATATGCCCAGGAGTGGGATTGCTGGATCATATGATAGCTTTAGTTTTAGTTTTTTAAAGAACCTCCATACAGTTCTCCATAGTGGTTGTACCAATTTATATTCTCACTAACAGTAGAGGATGTTTCCCTATGTACCACACTCTCTACAGCATTTAATGTTTGTAGAATTTTTGATGATGGCCATTCTGACTGGTGTGAGGTGATACCTCATTGTAGTTTTGATTTGCGTTTTTCTAATTATTAGTGATGTTGAGCATCTTTTCATGTGCCTCTTGGCTATCCATATGTCTTTTTCAGAGAAATGTCTATTTAGATGTTCTGCCAATGTTTTCATTGGGTTGTTTTATTTGTTTGTTTTTGATATTGAGCTGCATGATCTGTTTGTATATTTTGGAGATTAATCCCTTGTTGGTTGCTTCCTTTGCAAATATTTTCTCCCATTCTGTGGGTTGTCTTTTAATTTTGTATATGGCTTCCTTTGCTTTGCAAAAGCTTTTAGGTTTAATTATGTCCCGTTTGTTTATTTTTGTTTTTATTTTCATTACTCTAGGAGATGGATCAAAACACATCTTGCCACAATGTATAGCACAGAGTGCTGCACCTAAGTTTTCCTCTAAGAGATTTATAGTGACCAGCCTTACATTTAGGTCTTTGATCTATTTTGAGGTTTTTTTCTTTTTTTTGTATGGTGTTAGAGAGTGTTCTAATTTAATTCTTTTGCATGTAGCTGTCCAGTATTCCCAACACCACTTATTGAACAGACTGTCTTGCATATTCTTCCCTCCTTTATCATAGATTAGGTGACCATAGGTGCGTGGGTTTATCTTTGGACTTTCTATCCTGTTCAACTGATTTATATTTCTGTTTTTGTGCCAGAACCACAGTGTTTTGATTACTGTAGATTTGTAGTATAGTATGAAGTCAGGGAGATGATTCCTCCGGCTTTATTTTTCTTTCTCAAGATTGTTTTGGCTCTTTGGGGTCTTTTGTGTTTCCATACAAATTGTAAAATTTTTGTTCTAACTGTGAAAAATTCTATTGGTAATTTGATAGGGATTGTATTAAATCTGTAGATTACTTTGGGTACTACAGTCATTTTGACAATATTGATTCTTCCAATCCAAGCACATGGTATATCTCTCCACCTGTTTGTTTCAACTTTTATTTCTTTCATCAGTATCTTATAGTTTTCTGAGTACTGGTCTTTTGCCTCCTTAGGTAGGTTTATTCCTAAGTATTTTATTCTTTTGGATGTGATGGTAAATGGGATTGTTTCCTTAATTTCTCTTTCTGAACTTTCACTATGAGTGTTTAAGAATGCAAGAGATTTCTGTGCATTAATTTTCTATCCTGCAACTTTACCAAATTCATTGATGAGCTTTAGTAATTTTCTGGTAGCATCTTTAGGATTTTCTATGTATAGTGTCATGCCACTGAAAACACTGATAGCTTTACTTCTTTTCCAGGTTGGATTCCTTTTATTACTTTTACTTATCTGATTGCCATGGCAAGAACTTCCAAAACTATGTTGAATAATTGTGGAGAGAGTGGACATCCTTGCCTTTTTCCTGATCTTAGAGGAAGTGTTTTCAGTATTTCACAGTTGAAAATGATGTTTGCTGTCTGTTTGTCATATACAGCATTTATTATGTTGAGATATGTTCCCTCTATACCCACTTTCTGGAGATTTTTTTTAAAAACATAAATGGGTGTTGAATTTTGTCAAAAGCTTTTTCTGCATCTATTGAGAGGATCATATGATATTTATTCTTCAATTTGTTGATGTGTATCACACTGACTGGTTTGCTGATATTGAAAAATCCTTGTATCCCTGAGATAAATTTCACTTGATCAAGAGGTATGATTCTTTTAATGTGTTGTTGGATTCTGTTTGCTAGTATTTTGTTGAGGATTTCTGCATCTATGTTCATCATTGTTATCAGCCTGTAATTTTATTTTTAATGCTAAATTTATCTGGATTTTGTATCAGGGTGATGGTGGCTTCATAGAATTAGCTTGGGAATGTTCCTTCTGCAATTTTTTGGAAGAGTTTGAGAAGGATATGTGTTAACTCTCTTCTAATGTTTGATAGAATTCACCTGTGAAGCCATCTGGTCCTAGACTTTTGTTTGTTGGAAGGTTTTCAATCACAGTTTCAATTTCTGTACTTGTGATTGGTATGATCAGGTTTTCTATTTCTTCATTGTTCAGTCTTAGAATGTTGTAACTTTCTAAGAATTTGTCCATTTCTTCTAAGTTGTCCATTTTATAGGTGTATAGTTTCTTGTAGTAGTCTCCTATGATCCTTTGTATTTCTGTGGTGTCCATTTTATCTTTTCCTTTTTCATTTCTAATTTTATTGGTTTGCATCCACTCCCTTTTTTTCTTGATGAGTCTGGCTAACAGTTCATCAATTTTGTTTATCTTCTCATAAGACCAGCTTTTAGTTTCATTTATTTTTGCTATTGTTTGCTTTGTCTCTATTTCATTTATTTCTGGTCCAATGTTTATGATTTCTTTCCTTCTACTAACTTTGGGTTTTCTTTCTTCCTCTTTCTCTAGTCACGTCAGGTGTAAGGTTAGGTTGTTTATTTGAGATTTTTCTTGTTTCGTGAGGTAAGATTATATTGCTATGAACTTCCCTCTTAGAACCTCTTTTGCTGTATCACAAGGGCTTTGGACCATTGTGTTTTCACACTCATTTGTCTTTAGGTGTTTTTTGATTTCCTCTTTGATTTCTTCAGTGATTCAATGGTTGTTTAGTAACATATTGTTTAGCCTCCATCTGTTTGTGTTTTTTACAGTTTGTGTGTGTGTGTGTGTTTGTGTAATTGATTTCTAATCTCATAGCATTATGGCTGGAGAAGTTTTGTATGATTTCAATTTTCTTAAATTTACAGAGGCTTAATTTGTGGCCCAATGTGTGATCTATCCTGGAGAATGTTTCATTTGCACTTGAAAAGAGAGTGTATTCTGATGAATTCATATGGAATGTCCTATAGATATCAAATAAGCCTATCTGGTCTAATGAGTCTTTCAAGGCTTGTGTTTTCTTATTAATTTTCTTTCTAGATGATCTGTCCATTGGTGTAATTGTGGTGTTAATGTCTCCCACTATTATTGTTTTACTGTCAATTTTCCCTTTTATAGCTGTTAGTGTTTGCCTTATATATTGAGGTGCTCCTATGTTGGGTACATAAATATTTATAATTGTTATATCTTCTTCCTGTATTGATCCTTTGATCATTATATAATGTTCTTCATCTCTTGTAACAGTCTTTATTTTAAAGTCTATTTTATCTGTTATGAGTATTTCTACTCCAGCTTTCTTTTGATTTCTATTTGCATGGAATTTCTTTTTCCATACCCTCACTTTCAGTCTCTATGTGTCCCTAGGTCTGAAGTAGGTCTCTTGTGGACAGCATATATATTCTTCCTTTTTTTTTTATCCGTTTATCCAGTCTTTGTCTTTTGGTTGGAGTGTGTAATCCATTTATATTTAAGGTAATTATCAATATGTATGTTCCTATTGCCATTTTCTTAATTGCTTTTGTAGGTCTTTTTTCCTCCTTTCCTCTTTTGTTCTCTTCTCTTATGGCTTAATAACCATCTTTAGTGTTGTTTTGAGGTTGCTTTTTCTTTTGTGTGTGTGTATCTATTGTAGTTTCTGAGTTTGCTCTTCCCATGTGGTTTTGATATAGCAGTCTATATATGTACAAAATTGTTTTAACTTTCTGGTCTCTTTTCTTCCTAGAACAGGTCCTTTAGCTTTTGTAGTAAATCTGGTTTTGTGGTTCTGAATTCTCTTGGCTTTTGCTTGTCTGTAGAGCTTTTGATTTCTCCATCAGGTATGAATGAGAACCTTGCTGGGTAGAGTACTCTTGGTTGTAGGTTTTTTTCCTTTCATCACTTTAAATATATTATGACATTCCTTTCTGGCCTGCAGAGTTTCTGCTAAAAAATCAGCTGATAACCTTATGGAGATTCTTTGTATATTATTTGTTGCTTTTCCACTGTTGCTTTAATATTTTTTGTCTTTAATTTTTGTCAGTTAGATTAATATGTGTTTCAGTGCGTTCCTCCTTGGGTTTATCCTGTATGGAATTCTCTGTGCTTCCTGGACTTGATTTAATGTGTCCTTTCTCATGTTAGGGAAGTTTTTGGCTATAATATCTTCATTTATTTTCTCAGGGCTTTTCTCTTTCTCTTCTTCCTCTGGACCCCTATAATACTACAAATGTTTGTGCATTTAATATTGTCCCAGAGGCCTCTGAGGCTGTCCTCATTTCTTTTCATTCTTTTTTCTTTCTTCTGTTCTGTGGCAGTGATTTCCACCACTCTGTCAGCCAGCTCACTTATTTGTTCTTCTACCTCATTTATTCTGCTGTTGATTCCTTCTAGTGTGTATTTTTTATTTCAGTTATTGTATTGTTCATCTTTCTTTCTTTGTTCTTTAGTTCTTCTACCTCCTTGTTAAACATTTCTTGTATCTTCTTGATCTGTGCCTCCATTCTTTTTCTGAGATTTTGGATCATCTTTACTATCATTACTCTAAATTCTTTTTCAGGTAGATTGCCTATTTCTTCTTCATTTAGTTGTTCTTGTTGGCTTTATTTGGTTCCTTCGTGGGCAATATATTTCTCTGTCATCTCATTTTTCTAATTTTTTGTTTTTGTGGTCTCCTTTCCAGAGGCTGAAGGTCTCACTCTGTCCTGCCTGCCACAGACCAGTTTCTGTGCTCTCTTCCGAAAGCTCACAAAGCTCCCCTTCTGTCCCAACTGATCTCCCTGCCAGTGAGGGAACTTCCCCAGATATGGGAACATCTCCTATCCTTGAGCTCCCCCTCCAGGGATGAAGGTCCCATCCTGCTTCCTCTCCTCTTTATTTTCCCTTCTTTCTTTCCTCCTACCTAGTTATGCAGGGATCTTTCTTGTTCTTTTATGTGTCTGAGGTCCTCTGCTAGTGTTCAGCCTGTGCTGTGTGAGAATTGTTCCATTTGTAGATGTATTCTTGATGCATTTGTGGGGAGACATGAACTCTACATCCTCCTATTCCTCTGCCATCTTGACTCCAGCTGTTTTATTTTTCTATGGGTTTGCTTGTTTTTGAAATATAATTGACCTAAACACTGTGTTAGAACTTGGTACACAAGATTCTGATTCAATATTTCTACACATTAAAAATGATCACCATTATAAGTCTAGATACCATCTGTCACCAAAGAAAATAATTATTAAATAATTATTGACCATATAACCCACACTGTACATTACATACTCATGATTCATTTATTTTGTAACTGAAAAACTTTACCTCTTAATTCCCCTCACTGATTCTTTTCCTCCCCCAAACTCTCTCCCTCTGGCAACCACCTGTTCATTATCTGTATTTATGACCTTGTTTCTGTTTGTTATATTTGTCTGTTTAGCTTTTTAGATTCCACATATATGTGAAATCATACAGTATTTGTCTTTCTTTGTATGACTTATTTCACTCAGCATAATACCCTCCAAATGCTGTTGCAAATGGCAAGGTCCAAATGCTGTTACAAATGGCAAGATTTCATTCATTTTATGGCTGAGTAATATCCCACTCTGTTTGTGTTTGTGTGTGTGTATATATATATATATATATATATATACACCACATCTTCACTATCCATTCATCTAGTGATGGGCACTTAGGTTGCTTCTATATCTTGACCATAGTAAATGGCTGCATATGTTCTTCCCAGTTACTGTTTTGTTTTATTCTAATCAGAAGTAGAATTGCTGGATATTTGACAATGCTGATTTTAATGTTTGTGGGCTACCCATACTCTTTCATAGTGCCTGCATCAAGTTATATTCCCACCAAAAATTCACAAGGCTTCTTTTTTCTCCACATCCTCCACAATGCATGTTTTTTGTTGTCTTTTTGACAAGTGTAATATGATATCTCATTGTGGTATGGATTTGCATTTTCCTGATGATTAGTGATGTTTAACATCTTTTCATGTGCCTGTTGGCCATCTGTATATCTTCCTTAAAAAAATCTCTATTTAGGGCTTCCCTGGTGGTGCAGTGGTTGAGAGTCTACCTGCTGATGCAGGGGACACGGGCTTGTGCCCCGGTCCGGGAAGATCCCACATGCCGCGGAGTGGCTGGGCCCGTGAGCCATGGCCGCTGAGCCTGTGCGTCCAGAGCCTGTGCTCCGCAACGGGAGAGGCCACAACAGTGAGAGGCTGCGTACTGCAAAAAAAAAAACAAAAGTCTACTTAGATCCTCTGACCAGTTTTTAAATTATTTTTTTTTTTTCAGGTGTTGAGATGTATGATTTTTTTGTATATTTTGCATATTAATCCCTTGTCTGTTATATTATTTACAAATATATTCTCCCACTAATTAGGTGGCCTTTACAGTTTGTTAATACTTTCCTTCACTGTGCAAAACCTTTTGAATTTGACTAGGTTCCATTTGTTTACTTATCATTTTTTCCCTTGCTTGAAGGGATGTATACAAAAAAAGCTAAAACCAATGTCTAAGAGCATACAGCTTCGGTTTCTTTGAGAATTTTATGGCTTCAAGTCTTACTATTAAATCTTTAATTTATTTTGAGTTTATTTTTGTATATAGTGTGTGAAAATAGTCCAGTTTGATTCATTTGTATGTATCTGTTTTCCCAGCACCATTTATTAACCTGGTTGTTTTTCCCCATTGTACATTTATGCCACTTTTCTTATAGATTATTGCATAATAGTGTGGGTCTATTTCTGGATCTTTGTTCAGAACCATTGATCTATGTGTCTGTTATTGTGTCAGTACCATAGTGACTTGATTACTGCAGCTTTGTAGTATAGTTTGAAGTCCGGGAGGGTGATATGTCAAGATTTTTTCTACTTTCTTAAGACTGTTTTGGCAATTCAAAGTTTTTTGTCTTTCCACAAAAATTTATAGAATTATTTGTTTTAGTTCTGTAAAAGAAAATGTCATAATTATAATTGTAGGGATTGCATTGAATCTATAGATTGTCTTAGGAATTAATGCCATTTAACCATATTCTTCCAATCCATGAGCACAGTGTATCTCTCCATCTTTGTGTGCCACCATACAGTTCTTTCATCAGAACCTTATATTTTCCCAAATACAGGTTTTTAACATCCTTGGTTAAATTTCTTCCCA
This sequence comes from Monodon monoceros, assembly GCF_005190385.1. Classification (NCBI taxonomy): domain Eukaryota; kingdom Metazoa; phylum Chordata; class Mammalia; order Artiodactyla; family Monodontidae; genus Monodon; species Monodon monoceros. The sequence continues at coordinate 718,880 of NW_021702327.1, forward strand.
GGAATTTGATTCTTTTTATGTGATTTCAGGTAGGATTTTTCCTTAAATTCTGTTTCTGATAGCTCATTTATAGTGCATAGAGATGCAACAGATTTCTTTATGTTAATTTTGTATACCACTACATTACCAAACTCACTGATGACTTCTACTGCATTTTTGATGGTGTCTTTTGGATTTTCTATGTATAGTATCATGTCATCTACAGTTAGAACTTTCCTTCTTCCTTTCCAGTTTTTTTTGGCATGATACTAGGGTTAATATTTCTAATACAATATTGAATAAAAGTGGTGAGCATGGACAAAATTGTCTTTTTTCCAATCTTAGAGATTTAATCTTTTCACCATTGAATATGATGTTAGCTGTGGGCTTGTCATATAGGGTCTTTATTATGTAGAGGTATGTTTCCTCAATGCTAACTTCAATGAGACTTTTTATTATAAGTGGATGTTAAAGTTTACCAGAAGCATTTTCTGCATCTAATGATGATCATATGATTTTTATTCTTCAATACATTTAAGTGGTGTGTCACACTGATTTATTTGCAGAAATTGAACAACTCTTGCATCCCTGGGCTGAAACCACTTGCACATGGTGTATTGTTAAATTTGGTTTGGTAATACTTTGTTGAGGATTTTTGCACCTATGTTCATCAGGTATATTGGCCTGTAATTTTCTTGGTAATGTCTTTGTCTGTTTTTGGTATCAGGGGCTTATAGATAGAATTTGGAAGCATGTCTTCTACAGTTTTGTGGAATAGTTTGAGCAGGGTAGGTGATAACTCTTCTCTAAGAGTTTGGAAGAACTCATTTCTGAAGCTGTCTGGTCCTGTGCTTTACTTTGTTGGGAGTTTGTAAATTACTAATTAAATTTCATTACTCTTAATTGACTTTTCTTATTTTCTATTTATTTCAGATTCAGTTTGGGTAGATATTACCTCCTAGGAATTTGTTCATTTCTTCTAGATTGTCCATTTTATTGGCACATAATTGTTTGTAGTAGTCTCTTATGATCCTTTGTATTTCTGCGGTGTTTGTTGTAACTTCTTTTTCATTTCTCATTTTATTGATTTGCACCTTCTCTCTTTTTGTCTTGATTAGTCTTGCTAAAGTTTTATCAATTTTATCTATTAGAAACAGCTCTTAGTTTCATTTATCTTTTCTATTGTTTTTTTAGTCTTTATTTCATTAATTTCTGCTCTGATCTTTGTGATTTCTACTAACTTTGTGTTTTCTTTCTTCCTCTATCTCTAGTCACTTTAGGTGTAAGGTTAAGTTGTTTATTTGAGTATTTTCTTGTTTTCTGAGGTAAGACTGTATTTCTATGAACTTCCTTCTTAGAACTGTTTTTACTGCATCCCAAGGGTTTAGGACCATCATGTTTTCATTGTCATTGGTCTCTAAGATTTTTTTGTTTTTTTTTTTTTCCTCTTTGATTTCATTATAGTAACATAATGTTTAGCCTCCACGTGTTTGTGTTTTTACAGGTTTTTTTTTTTTTTTCATGTAATTGATTTCTAATCCCATAGTGTTGTGGTTGGAAAAGATGCTTGGTATGATTTCAATATTCATAAATTTACCAAATGCTTGATTTGTGGCCCAAGATGTGATCTATCCTGGAGAATATTCCATGTGCACTACAGAATAAAGTGTATTCTGCTGCTTTTGGATGGATTTTTCTATAAATATCAATTAAGTCCATCTGGTCTAATATGTCATTTAAGGCCTGTGTCTCCTTATTGATTTTTTGCCTGGATGATTTTTCCACTGATGAGAGTTGAGTATTAAATTCCCCCACTATTATTGTGTTACTGTAAATTTCCCCTTTTATGGCTGATAGCATTTGCCTTATATTGAGGTTCTCCTATTTGGGTGCATATATATTTACAGTTGTTATTTCTTCTTCTTAGATTGTTCCCTTGATCATTATATAGTGTCCTTCTTTGTCTCTTGTAACATTTTTTATTTTAAAGTGTATTTTGTCTGATATGAGTAATTCCACTTCAACTTTCTTTTGATTTCCATTTGCATAGAATAACATTTTCCATCCCCTCAGTTTCAGTCTGTATGTGTCCCTAAGTCTGATGTGGGTCTCTTGTAGACAGTATATATATGGGTCTTGTTTGTGTATCCATTCAACCAGTCTATATCTTTTGGTTGGAGCATTTAATCCATTTACATTTAAGGTAATTATCAATATGAATGTTCTTATTGTCATTTTGCTAATTGTTTTGGATGTCTTCTTGAAACTCTTTTTCTTCCTTTCCTCTTTTCTTTTTTCTTCTCTCTTGTGATATGATGTCTATCTTTAGTGATTTGTTTGCATTGCCATTTGTTTTTTGTGTATGTATCTGTTGTAGATCTTTGGTTTGTGGTCCCCATGAGTTTTTTTTTTTCTTTTTGCATGGTTGTTAGAAACTATATTTTATTATTTTTAATACATCTTTATTGGAGTATAATTGCTTCACAAAACTGTGTTAGTTTCTATTTTACAAAACAAAGTGAATCAAGCATATGCATACATATATCCTCATATGCCCTCCCTCTTGAGCCTCCCTCCCACAGTCCCTATCCCACCCCTCTAGGTCATCGCAAAGTACCAAGCTGATCTCCCTGTACTATGCTGCTGCTTCCCACTGGCTATCTGTTTTACATTGGTAGAATATATATGTCAATGCTACTTTCATTTCACCCCAGCTTCCCTTCCCCCTCCTCATGTCCTTAAGTCCATTCCCTATGTCTGCATCTTTATTCCTGATCTATACAGCAACTATGGGGAACAGTATGGAGGTTTCATAAGAAATTTGAAATAGAACTACCATAAGACCAAGCAATCCCACTACTGGGTATATACCCTGAGAAAACCATAATTCAAAAAGAGACAAGGTTGTTTTAAGTTTCTAGTTCTTAGTTTCACATGTTTTTCCAATATCCTGAATTTGTACTCTCTTCTCATGATTGCAGGTTTTGATATCATATTTGTGTGTGGATGACTTCCTACCTTTACTTTATGTTTGCCTTTACTGTTAAGTTTCCCCATTTGTAATTTCCTTGATTCTATCTGTGGCTTTTTCTTTTTTGCCTAGAGAATTTCCTTTAGTACTTGTTGTAACATTGGTTTGGTGGTGCTGAATTCTCTTAGCTTTTGCTTATCTGTAAAAGTTTTGATTTTTCCTTTGAATCTTAATGAGAGACTTGCTGGGTAGAATTTTTTTTTGTAGGTTTTCCTCCTTAATCACTTCAAATATATCATGACACTCCCTTCTGGCCTGCAGAGTTTCTGCTGAAAAAATCACATGATAACCATATGGGGCAGTGTGTGTGTGGGGTCCCTTGTATGTTATTTGTTGCTTTTCCCTTGTTGCTTTTAATATTTTTTCTTTGTCTTTAATTTTTGTTAGTTTGATTAATATGTGTCTCCATGCTCCTCCTTGAATTTATCTTATATGGGATGCTCTGCACTTCCTGGACTTGAGTATTTCCCTTCTCATGTTAGGGAATTTTGGGGGTATAACATCTTCAAATATTTTCTCAGACCCTTTCTCTTTATCTTCTCCTTCTGGGACCTGTATAATGTGAAGTTGGTATGTTTAATGTTGTCCCAGAGATCTCTAAGATTGTCTTCATTTCTTTGCATTCTTTTATTTTTCTTTCTTCTGTTCTGCAGCATTGTTTTCTACCACTCTGTCTTCCAACTCACTTCTTCATTCTTCTGCCTCAGTTATGCTGTGATTGATTCTTTCTAGTTTATTTTTCATTCCAGTTATTGTATCGTTATTCTGTTTGTTCTTTAAATATTCCATCTCTTTGTTAAATATCTCTTGTAACTTCTCGATCTGTTCTTCCATTCTTTTTCTGAGATCTTTTATCATGTTTACTATCATTACTCTAAATTCCTTTTCAGGTAGGTTGCCTATCTCCTCTTAATTTAGTTGTTCTTGTGGGTTTTTATCTTGTTCCTAAGTCTGAAACTTATTTATCTGCCATCTCATTTTGTCTAACTTTCTGTGTTTGTGGTTTCCTTTCTGCTGGCTGAAGGGTCATTGTTCCTCCCACTTCTGGTGTTTGCCCTCTGGTGGGTAGGTTTGCTTCTGAGGCTTTGGCAGTCTTCCTGGTGAGAGAGACTAGTGCATGCCCAGTGGTGTGTGGATAAGGGTCTTTTCCCTCTGCTGGGCAGGGCTGTGTCAAGGGGGCTTATTTATAGATGACTGTGAGCTCAGTATGGTGCCAGGAGCCCTGTCTGCTGATGGGTGTGTCTGTATTCCTCTTTCTTGTTGTTTGGCCTAGGGTGTTCCAGCACTGTAGCCTGGAGGTTGTTTTATAGGGCCGGTCTTGATGTCAAAATTGCCACCTCCTGGGTAGTTCATGCTGTTCACTATTCTTTGGGGCCTCTGTAACCAGTGTCCTTGCCCCCACAGTGAGCCACAGCTGGCCCCTGCTTCCCAAGGAGCTCCTCTAAGACATGCAGGTAAGTCCAGCCTCAGTTTCTATGGAGTTACTGGTTTTTGCTGGGTCCCAGTGTACGTGAAAGCTTGTGTGCACCCTCCAAGAGTGGAGTCTCTGTTTTCCCCAGTCTTGTGGCACTCTTGCACTCAAGCCTCACTGGCCTTCACAGCCAAATGCTTTGGGTATTCCTTCTCCTGCTGCTAGACCTTCAGGCTGGGGAGTCTGATGTGTGGCTCAGGACCCTCACTCTTGTGGGAGAAACTTTGTGATATGTTTGTTTTCCCCTTTGGGGGTCACCCACCCAGTAGGTATAGGATTTGATTGTTGTAAAGCTCCCCTCCTGCCACCTTGTTGTGTGTTCTTCTTTTTCTTTGAATATCAAAAGTCTTTTTGATAGGTTCCAGTCATTTTTATTGGTGGTTGTTCAGCAGTTAGTTGTGATTTTGGTGTTTTCGTGAGAGGAGATGAGCTCAGGTCCTTCTATTGCACACTCTTTTCTGGAATCAAGGGGCTGCTTTTATTTTGGATGCTTGCTGCCTCTTTCCTCAGTGTGTGCTGGCCATTATTCCCTTGATATGAGGTGTGGATGCATATTAGCAACCCTGCATTTTTACTCCCCCCACCCCTACCATATTCACTGATTTTGACATCATATTTTACATCTTTTTGTTTACCCCTTAACCACTTATTGTGGCTGTAGATGATTTTACTAATTTTGTCTTTTAAACTTTTTCTAGCTCTCAAAGTGGTTTATCTATTATCTTTACTGTATGTTTGCCTTTACCAATGAGATTTTTCCTTTCTTCACTTTCATATTTCTAGTTGTGGCCTTTTCTATTTCCCCTAGAAAAATCCCTTTAACATTCCCTGTAAATCTTTTCTTCATGGTGTTGAACTCTTAGCTTTTTCTTGTCTATAACACATTTGCCCTTTTCTTTAAATCTAAGTGATAGCCTTTCCAGGTAAAATATTCTTGTACTTTTTTTTTTTCTTTTCATCTCTTTAAATGTATCATACTACTTCCCTTTTGGACTGCAGAGTTTTGATGAAAGTTCAGCTGATAGGCATATGGGAGATCCCTTGTATATACCTTGTTACTTTCCCCTAACTGCCTTTAGTATTCTCTCTTTATTTTTAATTTTTAACATTTTAATTACAGTGTGTCTTGGTGTGGTCCAATTTGGGTTGATTGTGTGTGGGTTTCAGTGTACTTCCTGGACTTGGATATCTGGTTTCCTCTCCCAGATTAGGAAAGATTTTAGCTATTATGTCTTCAAATATATTCTCTGCCTCTTTCTCTCTTCCTTCTCCTCTGGGAGCCCTATAATTCAAGTGTTAGTACATTTGATGTTTTCTCAGAGGTCACTTTATCTCTCCTCATTTCTTTTCATTATTTTTTTCTTTTGTATCTTCTATTGTACTTTTGATTCTTTTTAGGGTATTTTTAATTTCAGTTATTGTGTTCTTCATCTCTGTTTTGTTTTTCTTTGTATTTTCCAATTCTTTGTCAGAAACTTGTATTTTCTTACTGCTTTCATCCATTCTTCTCCCGTGTTCTTTGAGCACCTTTATGGCCATTACCCAGAACACTTTATTGAAAGATTGCTTATCTCCAGTAGTCTTAATTCTTCTTCTGTAGTTTTATCTTTTCCCTTCATTAAGGACATGTTCTTCTGTCATCTCAGTTTGCCTAATTCACCATTTTTATTTCTAGGTATTTGGTAGTTTGGTTATGTTTACCAATCTTGGGAGAGTAGCCTTATACAGACAGTGTCTTATGGAGCCCAGCAATCACTTCCCTCTAGTTACCAGAGCTATATGCTCTGGAGTTGCTCGTCTGTTGTGTTGGACTAACCATTGTGGTTGGGCTTGTAGTCATGGCTGTCCCCTGATCTGGAGAGTTGCCAGGCCCTGTCTATGTGAAGGCTGCTGGCTACTGGTCCTGGCACAGCTGCCTGAATGGCCAGAGGAGCCTCAGACTTGGTGCCAGACTGCTGGTTGGCTGAGCAAGGTCCCTGCGGGACTGGCTGTTGGGCTGGATGTTAATGTTAGTCTAATTTTGGGTTTGAATATGGCTTAGGGGGATCCCTCGGGCTTTTGTCACCTTGATAGTGGTTGGAACATGTCTCTGACATAGCTTATTGTGATGTCTAGCATGTCCCATGGCTGGTGTTGACATGCTGGTAGGCAGGTCCTGGACCCAGTTTAACCCAGAGAGGTGCCAGCCTGCTGGTGGGTAGGTCCAGACTTGACACAACTAGTTGTGGGGTTTCATTGTACTAGGGGCTGACATTGGCTCACTGGTGGGCAGGTCTGGGGTCCAGAGCTCTTGAAGCTGCTATTTTCTCTTAAAGAGTAGAGAAAATCATAAAAAATATTATCTCATAAGCAAAAATGTGAAAATTGTAAACAATACAATACTACCTATATTTAAAAAAATGATATACAAGGCTTAAAGGAGTGGACAATTTGTTCTCGTTTTTCTTTTTCTTTATTAAATTACATATACCAAAGAAACTTGATCTCATTGCATTCTGAATTATAACAAAATTCTTTGTGAACAATTACTTCTGTGAGGTGTAAATACATTTTACTTAGATTATTTATATAATGTGAATCCTAAAAACAGTTTATATTAACTTGTTAAAATTCCTTTAAGATTTTCTGTATTAACATTAAAAACCTAATTGGGGTGATTCTTTAGCACTTTTCAAAATGTTCATGGCCAATAAAAGTTAAAATGGATAAGCAAATGACCATATGTCATAATTTATTTAATGAATATTTTAAAATATTAAGCTCTTTCCAATTATATATATATATATATATATATATATATATATATATATATAATTTTGTTATGGTTGAAATGTTTATTATAATATTCATTTTTAATTTTTGTAATCTGCTTTTTATTATTTTATCATTGTCTCACCTTGCAATACTTTAAGTTTTTAAATTTTTAATTTAAAATTCTAATGCCTTTTACTTATTTGCCTTATTTTATTGCAATTTCTGGGACTTCCAGTAAAATATTGACAAAAAGGAATGAGATCAGTCACCCTTTGTTCAGATCTTAGAGAGACAGCTTCAAATGTCAATACTAAATACAATATCAGCCATAGATTTTTCATCAGTAAACTTTTAATGTGCTTTTTTCACATTGAGATGTTTTCCATCTCATGGGATGCAAGAAAGTTTATGGGTATTTAATTATGTAATTTTAGTTACATAAATTATTCAGTAGCTATAATCCAGTAAATAATTTTCTGATTTTTATAAAATATTCTAAAAGTTTGGAAATTGTATTCATATTTCTGGCAAATGATTCTTCTTAACTAATAAATATGTTAAGCCAAAAAAATTAACATGTATTTGAGGTAATTAGTACAAGTACTATAATAATTATATGTCTGCATAAAGATTTTACAATTATGTGTATTGCTTGATCAGATGTTTGGAACTACTACCAGTAACAGGCAACATATATCACTTTAAGATATTTTGTCTTTAATAGCATAAGAGTTTAATTTTCCAATAGAATAATCAAAATTTTAAATCTACTATTGTGATTTTACTTCTCACCCTATGTCCTTCTGCCTGCTATTATCCTCATTAACTTTCAAGTTTGACAAGCAAACTTTATAAAGTTTTAACAATTTTAAAGTGGTTTATAGAAATTTACGTATATAAATTTTGTTAACAATAATGAGTTAATAAAGATATATCTCTAAATGTAAAATTTTGATGAATACTATTTTGGTCTTCTTTGTATCTTCATAAAGTTTTCAGTGATACACTTCACTGACAAAAAAATTATTTCAAGTAAGAGAAGAAAATTTTCATTACACTTTTCATTTTTAAGGATAAGTAATTAAAATGTAAAGTTTTACCTTTTTTGTATCAACACTTATCATCTAAAGCAGTTTTTAAAACTTCATCTAGGACATTTTGTTCTACAAACTTAAATATTCAAATACATATATTTGGAGGTTTAACCTCCAACTGTTTTTTATGAAAGTTAATAAGGTCACCATGAATATTAAAGAGTGACTCTGCTATACAAAATAAATTCTTATGTATTAGATAGGTTAATAGGAATGTTAACATAGTTTGAGATAGATACTGTATTTTTAACAATAAAAAAATGCACAATAAAGTTGCATGTACTCTATATAACACTGGTATATTTAATATCTACTGTTACTTTATAGTTTCTGGTTTTGCTTTTGAACATAAGGCCATGCATTATTTCTATTCTTTAAAATTTATGCTGATTTAGGAATATTATGACCTTGACCAGGTAATCCAAATTCTAGTGATCATTAGATTAGCATAGAGAGCTCAGATGCACCTCCAGGAATACTGACTCAACAGTTTGGGGGTGAATCTCATGAATTTGTACTCCAACAATTTCCCAGGTGATGCTAATGACTGCTGTTCCTCAGAGCTTTGAGTAGCATTGGGCTAATAGTGTGTGGTTCTTTATCAATATACATCACATTTGTTCATGTTCTTCTCAATGATTGTAAAAAGTGTTGTATCAATATTACTAAAAATAAATACTAATATGTTCTCTATAAAAAATTTGGTCTGAAGTGAAATTTTTAAAGGAATACATGCATAGATACTAGTTGGTAACTTGCTTGAAAACAAGAAGATTTGCTTCTTTAGTTGTCTTATTTCAAGCTACCATTAATTCATATCCACTTTACTGTAAAGAATTGCCTAAGTGGCCTCCTTGCTTATAATTTATCTGCCTTTTGTATCTTCCTGTTGTTGCCTGATTTTTCTAAACACAAATCTGACCAAAGTTAAAAAAAAAAAAGATCCTTCAGGATAAAGTTCAAATTTGGCTTAAAATAACCCTTCTAATCATCTTTCATCAAGCACTGAGACCCTTCTCTGGTCTCAACTTTAGAGACCAGTTCTATCTTTCTGTACCAGCCAAGATTTTGCATAAACCTTTCCTCAGCCTGGAATTAATTCCTATTTTCTAACACTTGTCCCTCATAAACTTGTCTTGAGAATGCCTACTCATCTTCCAGATATCTCTCTCTGGAAAGCAAACAAATCTCTATTTGGAATGCAATCAAATTTCTTGGGAGATGGGGGATGATTATTATCCTGGAATGTCTCTGGGGAGGGAGATGTTGTCTACCTATCATTCTTAAATTGTTTCTAAATGCCTTTGATCAGAACATCCAAATTCTGCAGTAACATGAGAGATTTAGGGGAAATTGTCACCTAATATCTTCCTCCCCTATATACTGATACATTCTTATAGAAGGCATAACTCTACTATATTATCTTGGCCTCCATTATATGTAGTATCTGGGGCCGGTTTAAATGAAGATAAGAGTAGTTCTGATCATCTAATTTTGATTTTATTTTCAATATGTTATAGAATATGGCATGTAGCAAATATATCTATGATTTTTTTTCACCATAAGTGGTGATTAAGACTTTTAGTAAATAATCCATAATACCTTTGTAGACTACATCTCTGGAATTTTCTTCTCAGATACAGTGGGTTATGTTATACATTCTTCCTTCATCATCATGTACTGTCTGTGAAGTGCTTACCCTGACTCTAGAGTGGAAGAATCAAAGGTTTTCCAAACACTGATATCATATACTGAGACAAGTGTGTATATGCCTCGAGAACTATGTCTTAGCACAATAAATATACAATCAAGGGAAGCACCTTCAAAGTAGTTACAAAATTTAATCAGAATTAATCCTATGGATCAGAATATGAGGAGCAAATTGCAATTGGGATTAATAATAGTTAATAAAAAAATGCAAGTGGCACTAGAAAATATACAGGAGACTAAGATTAAAAGTTACAAGGTCAGTACTTAGCTATAGTGGAATCTCTTTTGAAAGTCTGTCCTGCTTCCATAAATGTACTCTATATTGGATTTGGAAATGTAATGCTCAAAGCCTTGTATCTGACTTGCTATTTCTCAAATATCCAGATCTGATAAAACGCTTATACTATTTGATGATCAATGTACTGCTGGTTTTGCTTTGTGTTAAAATAAGATTGTTAGTTCTCTTATTTTTCTTTCTTTCTTTTTTTTTTTTTTTTTTTTGCAGCTTTGTATGTTAGGTGTTGCTGCACTTGAAAATAAACCTATAAACTCTCTCATTTGATTTTCAGGAATATGGGCATACTATACCTAAAGTTTCACAATAGTGACTTGTCCACCTTCAGCAAGCCGTATACATTAAAAGGAATGTGGAACCTATTAGGGACACTCTAGAGGGAGATTACAATAAATTTTAGATGATATAGCTGACCAGGTTTCACTTTTCTCAAGATGCCGTTCCATTTTCAACTGATACCATCTTCTCTATTAAGAAAATGATGCCTCATATATTCTCTTCCCAGATACAAATAAGACTTTGAATAAGTAGTTTTGTTTGTTTGTTTGTTTCTGAAAGTGTCATCACTTTCATATTTATTTTGCTTAGTTCTATGGCAGGAATTGAATTTCTCCATGGAAAAAATTTTACACAAGTTTCAGCACACTAAAGGGAGATAGTGGCATCATGATGTTAATCAAATGCTAAAATTCTACTAAAAGAAAATTTATGGCAGTACACCTATTTGAAGTATCTCCTCCAGAACAATGTTTGCTTTTTTTTCCATGATAAACAAACTGTTAGAGGGAGACGTGTTTTCATTTCCTACTTGCCTTTTGAAGAACAAGCATTTCTTATTTCAAATTATATCTGTATAATAAAGGCATAATTGTACAATTAGGTCCTTCTTTGTTAAAGTAGGTCCAAATTAATTAAAAAAAAAAGAACAGTACTGCTATATGAATTAAAATAGAGAACAGAGCTATGAAAATAAGATATGGGGTATTTATTTGATACTTCTGGGTTATTTATTTTAATTTTTTTAATTCAATTTTTATTATTATAATTTTATAAACTTACACAACATTGTAAGTCAACTATATTTAATCAGAATTAATGCTATATATATATATTTTTTTTTGAAATTGTATTTTATTGAGGTATAGTTGATTTACAATGTTTCAGATGTACAGCCTAGTACAGGTGTACAGAGTATGCTTTTCAGATTCTTTTCCATTATAGGTTATTACAAGATGTTGAGTATAGTTCCCTGTGCTATACAGTAGGTGCTTGTTGTTTATTTTATATATAGTAGGGTGTATCTATAAATCACAAATTCCTCATTTATCTCTCCCCTCTTCTTCCCACTTCTGTAACCATAAGTTTGTGTTCTAGGTTTGTAAATCTGTTTCTGTTCTCTAAATAAGTTAACTTGTATCTTTTACTTAGATTCCTCACATAAGTGATATCATATATTCTTTCTTACATTTTCTTCCATTATAGGTTATTACAAGACAGTAGTGTGTATATTTTAATGCCAAACTCCTAATTTACCTCTCTCTCTCCCTCCCCTTTGGTAACCATAAGCTTGTTTCTATGTCTGCAAGTCTACTTCTGTTTTGTAAATATGTTCATTTGTATCCTTTTTTAAGATTCCACATATACGTGATATCATATGATATTTGTATTTCTCTGTTTGGCTTACTTCACTTAGTAAGATAATCTCCAGGTCCGGCCATGTTGCTGCAAATGGCATTATTTTATATATATATATATATATATATATATATATATATATATAT